>NW_025746860.1:5000-65000 GCF_021184085.1 Oncorhynchus gorbuscha
TTATAGTCTCTCTTCTCCAGCTCTATCAGTAGGTCATCTCTATTCTAGTCTCTCTTCTCCAGCTTCATCAGTAGGTCATCTCTATTATAGTCTCTCTTCTCCAGCTCTATCAGTAGGTCATCTCTATTCTAGTCTCTCTTCTCCAGCTCCATCAGTAGGTCATCTCTATTATAGTCTCTCTTCTCCAGCTCTATCAGTAGGTCATCTCTATTCTAGTCTCTCTTCTCCAGCTTCATCAGTAGGTCATCTCTATTATAGTCTCTCTTCTCCAGCTCTATCAGTAGGTCATCTCTATTCTAGTCTCTCTTCTCCAGCTCCATCAGTAGGTCATCTCTATTATAGTCTCTCTTCTCCAGCTCCATCAGTAGGTCATCTCTATTATAGTCTCTCTTCTACATCTCTATCAGTAGGTCATCTCTATTATAGTCTCTCTTCTCCAGCTCCATCAGTACGTCATCTCTATTATAGTCTCTCTTCTCCAGCTCCATCAGTAGGTCATCTCTATTATAGTCTCTCTTCTCCAGCTCCATCAGTAGGTCATCTCTATTATAGTCTCTCTTCTCCAGCTCCATCAGTAGGTCATCTCTATTATAGTCTCTCTTCTCCAGCTCTATCAGTAGGTCATCTCTATTCTAGTCTCTCTTCTCCAGCTTCATCAGTAGGTCATCTCTATTATAGTCTCTCTTCTCCAGCTCTATCAGTAGGTCATCTCTATTCTAGTCTCTCTTCTCCACCTCCATCAGTAGGTCATCTCTATTATAGTCTCTCTTCTCCAGCTCCATCAGTAGGTCATCTCTATTATAGTCTCTCTTCTACATCTCTATCAGTAGGTCATCTCTATTATAGTCTCTCTTCTCCAGCTCCATCAGTAGGTCATCTCTATTATAGTCTCTCTTCTCCAGCTCCATCAGTAGGTCATCTCTATTATAGTCTCTCTTCTCCAGCTCCATCAGTAAGTCATCTCTATTATAGTCTCTCTTCTCCAGCTCCATCAGTAGGTCATCTCTATTATAGTCTCTCTTCTCCAGCTCTATCAGTAGGTCATCTCTATTCTAGTCTCTCTTCTCCAGCTTCATCAGTAGGTCATCTCTATTATAGTCTCTCTTCTCCAGCTCTATCAGTAGGTCATCTCTATTCTAGTCTCTCTTCTCCAGCTCCATCAGTAGGTCATCTCTATTATAGTCTCTCTTCTCCAGCTCCATCAGTAGGTCATCTCTATTATAGTCTCTCTTCTACATCTCTATCAGTAGGTCATCTCTATTATAGTCTCTCTTCTCCAGCTCCATCAGTAGGTCATCTCTATTATAGTCTCTCTTCTCCAGCTCCATCAGTAGGTCATCTCTATTATAGTCTCTCTTCTCCAGCTCCATCAGTAGGTCATCTCTATTATAGTCTCTCTTCTCCAGCTCCATCAGTAGGTCATCTGTATTAAGATACTTAAAAGAAGGACGCAAACAAATTCTTTGTAATACCTACATGTTGGTGGCGCCCCTCTTTTGATCAAATCAACCCCCCCCATCTTCTCTCTCTCTCTAATCTTTCTCCCCCGACCCCCCCCCGATCCTACTACCCCTAACCCTAACCCTAACCCGATCCCCCCCCCCCCGATCCTACTAGATGCGTCAGGGAGCGTTCCTGGTGAATGCAGCGCGGGGAGGGCTGGTGGATGAGAAGGCCCTGGCTCAGGCCCTGAAGGAGGGGAGGATACGTGGCGCTGCCCTGGACGTGCACGAGATAGAACCCTTCAGGTGAGACACACAGTGCACGAGATAGAACCCTTCAGGTGAGACACACAGTGCACGAGATAGAACCCTTCAGGTGAGACACACAGTGCACGAGATAGAACCCTTCAGGTGAGACACACAGTGCACGAGATAGAACCCTTCAGGTGAGACACACAGTGCACGAGATAGAACCCTTCAGGTGAGACACACAGTGCACGAGATAGAACCCTTCAGGTGAGACACACAGTGCACGAGATAGAACCCTTCAGGTGAGACACACAGTGCACGAGATAGAACCCTTCAGGTGAGACACACAGTGCACGAGATAGAACCCTTCAGGTGAGACACACAGTGCACGAGATAGAACCCTTCAGGTGAGACACAGTGCACGAGATAGAACCCTTCAGGTGAGACACACAGTGCACGAGATAGAACCCTTCAGGTGAGACACACAGTGCACGAGATAGAACCCTTCAGGTGAGACACAGTGCACGAGATAGAATCCTTCAGGTGAGACACACAGTGCACGAGATAGAACCCTTCAGGTGAGACACAGTGCACGAGATAGAACCCTTCAGGTGAGACACAGTGCATGAATGAAAGTGACTGTCCCACTGGATGTCATAAGGTGAATGCACCAATTTGTAAGTCGCTCTGGATAAGAGCGTCTGCTAAATGACTTAAATGTAATGTAAATGTGAATGTACGAACACACACACACACACACACACACACACACACACACACACACACACACACACACACACACACACACACACACACACACACACACACACACACACACACACACACACACACACACACACACACACACACACACACACACACACACACACACACACACAAGTGGACGTCCTCTCTACAGAACCATTGAAGTGAGACACACAGTGGATGAGGATATAGTTAACCTGACAGTAACACCTCAGTATAGTTTACCTGACAGTAACACCTCAGTATAGTTTACCTGACAGTAACACCTCAGTATAGTTTACCTGACAGTAACACCTCAGTATAGTTTACCTGACAGTAACACCTCAGTATAGTTTACCTGACAGTAACACCTCAGTATAGTTTACCTGACAGTAACACCTCAGTATAGTTAACCTGATAGTACCACCTCAGTATAGTTAACCTGACAGTAACACCTCAGTATAGTTAACCTGACAGTAACACCTCAGTATAGTTTACCTGATAGTAACACCTCAGTATAGTTTACCTGATAGTACCACCTCAGTATAGTTAACCTGACAGTAACACCTCAGTAACACCTCAGTATAGTTAACCTGACAGTAACACCTCAGTAACACCTCAGTATAGTTAACCTGACAGTAACACCTCAGTATAGTTTACCTGACAGTAACACCTCAGTATAGTTTACCTGACAGTAACACCTCAGTATAGTTAACCTGATAGTACCACCTCAGTATAGTTTACCTGACAGTAACACCTCAGTATAGTTTACCTGACAGTAACACCTCAGTAACACCTCAGTATAGTTAACCTGATAGTAACACCTCAGTATAGTTAACCTGACAGTAACACCTCAGTATAGTTTACCTGACAGTAACACCTCAGTATAGTTAACCTGACAGTAACACCTCAGTATAGTTAACCTGATAGTAACACCTCAGTATAGTTAACCTGATAGTAACACCTCAGTATAGTTAACCTGACAGTAACACCTCAGTATAGTTAACCTGACAGTAACACCTCAGTATAGTTTACCTGATAATAACACCTCAGTATAGTTTACCTGACAGTAACACCTCAGTGTAGTTTACCTGACAGTAACACCTCAGTATAGTTTACCTGACAGTAACACCTCAGTATAGTTTACCTGACAGTAACACCTCAGTAACACCTCAGTATAGTTAACCTGACAGTAACACCTCAGTATAGTTAACCTGACAGTAACACCTCAGTATAGTTTACCTGACAGTAACACCTCAGTATAGTTTACCTGACAGTAACACCTCAGTATAGTTTACCTGACAGTAACACCTCAGTAACACCTCAGTATAGTTTACCTGATAGTAACACCTCAGTATAGTTAACCTGACAGTAACACCTCTTCCAGTGTCAGTGAGCTCTGTTGTCAGGGAGATATGTTGTCAGGGAGATATGTTGCCAGGGAGATATGTTGTCAGGGAGATATGTTGTCAGGGAGTTATGTTGTCAGGGAGATATGGTGTCAGGGAGTTATGTTGTCAGGGAGTTATGGTGTCAGGGAGTTATGGTGTCAGGGAGTTAGAACCCTTCAGGTGAGACACACAGTGCACGAGATAGAACCCTTCAGGTGAGACACACAGTGCACGAGATAGAACCCTTCAGGTGAGACACAGTGCACGAGATAGAACCCTTCAGGTGAGACACACAGTGCACGAGATAGAACCCTTCAGGTGAGACACACAGTGCACGAGATAGAACCCTTCAGGTGAGACACAGTGCACGAGATAGAATCCTTCAGGTGAGACACACAGTGCACGAGATAGAACCCTTCAGGTGAGACACAGTGCACGAGATAGAACCCTTCAGGTGAGACACAGTGCATGAATGTACGAACACACACACACACACACACACACACACACACACACACACACACACACACACACACACACACACAAGTGGACGTCCTCTCTATAGAACCATTGAAGTGAGACACACAGTGGATGAGGATATAGTTAACCTGACAGTAACACCTCAGTATAGTTTACCTGACAGTAACACCTCAGTATAGTTTACCTGACAGTAACACCTCAGTATAGTTAACCTGACAGTAACACCTCAGTATAGTTAACCTGACAGTAACACCTCAGTATAGTTTACCTGACAGTAACACCTCAGTATAGTTTACCTGACAGTAACACCTCAGTATAGTTTACCTGACAGTAACACCTCAGTATAGTTTACCTGACAGTAACACCTCAGTAACACCTCAGTATAGTTAACCTGACAGTAACACCTCAGTATAGTTAACCTGACAGTAACACCTCAGTATAGTTTACCTGACAGTAACACCTCAGTATAGTTTACCTGACAGTAACACCTCAGTATAGTTTACCTGACAGTAACACCTCAGTAACACCTCAGTATAGTTTACCTGATAGTAACACCTCAGTATAGTTAACCTGACAGTAACACCTCTTCCAGTGTCAGTGAGCTCTGTTGTCAGGGAGATATGTTGTCAGGGAGATATGTTGCCAGGGAGATATGTTGTCAGGGAGATATGTTGTCAGGGAGTTATGTTGTCAGGGAGATATGGTGTCAGGGAGTTATGTTGTCAGGGAGTTATGGTGTCAGGGAGTTATGGTGTCAGGGAGTTAGAACCCTTCAGGTGAGACACACAGTGCACGAGATAGAACCCTTCAGGTGAGACACACAGTGCACGAGATAGAACCCTTCAGGTGAGACACAGTGCACGAGATAGAACCCTTCAGGTGAGACACACAGTGCACGAGATAGAACCCTTCAGGTGAGACACACAGTGCACGAGATAGAACCCTTCAGGTGAGACACAGTGCACGAGATAGAATCCTTCAGGTGAGACACACAGTGCACGAGATAGAACCCTTCAGGTGAGACACAGTGCACGAGATAGAACCCTTCAGGTGAGACACAGTGCATGAATGTACGAACACACACACACACACACACACACACACACACAAGTGGACGTCCTCTCTATAGAACCATTGAAGTGAGACACACAGTGGATGAGGATATAGTTAACCTGACAGTAACACCTCAGTATAGTTTACCTGACAGTAACACCTCAGTATAGTTTACCTGACAGTAACACCTCAGTATAGTTAACCTGACAGTAACACCTCAGTATAGTTAACCTGACAGTAACACCTCAGTATAGTTTACCTGACAGTAACACCTCAGTATAGTTTACCTGACAGTAACACCTCAGTATAGTTTACCTGACAGTAACACCTCAGTATAGTTTACCTGACAGTAACACCTCAGTATAGTTAACCTGATAGTACCACCTCAGTATAGTTTACCTGACAGTAACACCTCAGTATAGTTAACCTGACAGTAACACCTCAGTATAGTTTACCTGATAGTAACACCTCAGTATAGTTTACCTGATAGTACCACCTCAGTATAGTTTACCTGACAGTAACACCTCAGTATAGTTAACCTGACAGTAACACCTCAGTAACACCTCAGTATAGTTAACCTGACAGTAACACCTCAGTAACACCTCAGTATAGTTTACCTGACAGTAACACCTCAGTATAGTTTACCTGACAGTAACACCTCAGTATAGTTAACCTGATAGTACCACCTCAGTATAGTTTACCTGACAGTAACACCTCAGTATAGTTTACCTGACAGTAACACCTCAGTAACACCTCAGTATAGTTAACCTGATAGTAACACCTCAGTATAGTTAACCTGACAGTAACACCTCAGTATAGTTTACCTGATAATAACACCTCAGTATAGTTTACCTGACAGTAACACCTCAGTATAGTTTACCTGACAGTAACACCTCAGTATAGTTTACCTGACAGTAACACCTCAGTATAGTTTACCTGACAGTAACACCTCAGTAACACCTCAGTATAGTTAACCTGACAGTAACACCTCAGTATAGTTAACCTGACAGTAACACCTCAGTATAGTTTACCTGACAGTAACACCTCAGTATAGTTTACCTGACAGTAACACCTCAGTATAGTTTACCTGACAGTAACACCTCAGTAACACCTCAGTATAGTTTACCTGATAGTAACACCTCAGTATAGTTAACCTGACAGTAACACCTCTTCCAGTGTCAGTGAGCTCTGTTGTCAGGGAGATATGTTGTCAGGGAGATATGTTGCCAGGGAGATATGTTGTCAGGGAGATATGTTGTCAGGGAGTTATGTTGTCAGGGAGTTATGGTGTCAGGGAGTTATGTTGTCAGGGAGTTATGTTGTCAGGGAGTTATGTTGTCAGGGAGATATGTTGTCAGGGAGATATGTTGTCAGGGAGTTATGTTCTCAGGGAGTTATGTTGTCAGGGAGATATGGTGTCAGGGAGTTATGTTGTCAGGGAGTTATGTTGTCAGGGAGTTATGGTGTCAGGGAGTTATGTTGTCAGGGAGATATGTTGTCAGGGAGTTATGGTGTCAGGGAGTTATGTTGTCAGGGAGATATGTTGTCAGGGAGTTATGTTGTCAGGGAGATATGTTGTCAGGGAGATATGTTGTCAGGGAGATATGTTGTCAGGGAGATATGTTGTCAGGGAGTTATGTTGTCAGGGAGATATGTTGTCAGGGAGATATGGTTCTACTGTGAACACACATCAACAAGATGTCAACAGAGGACCTGTAATCCCACACTACAGTGGCTCATATCAGTGACACCTTCACACACAACCCTTGGACCAGGGCACAGAGGGTGAGTTGGGAGGACTGAGGGAAGAAGAAGGAGAGGAAGTCTCAGCATCTGTTATCAGGGAAGGAGAGGAGATGAGAAGATGAAGAGAGGAGATGAAGAGAGGAAATGAAGAGAGGAAATGAAGAGAGGAGATGAAAGGAGGAGATGAGGGAAGGAGATTAGATGAAGAGGCCACTGCCTGATTTGGGTCTGATACTTGTTCTCTCTACAACCACCCCCCCCCCCACCCCCACCCCCAACCCTCCCCTCTCTCTAGTTTTGCTACAGGCCCTCTGAAGGATGCTCCCAACCTGATCTGTACACCACACACAGCCTGGTACAGTGAACAGGCTTCTCTGGAGATGAGAGAGGCAGCTGCCACCGAGATACGAAGAGCCATCAGCGGTACGCCTGTTCCCCAGCACCTCATTGGTCAGGAACCCTGTTCCCCAGCACCTCATTGGTCAGGAACCCTGTTCCCCAGCACCTCATTGGTCAGGAACCCTGTTCCCCAGCACCTCACTAGTCAGGAACCCTGTTCCCCAGCACCTCATTGGTCAGGAACCCTGTTCCCCAGCACCTCATTGGTCAGGAACCCTGTTCCCCAGCACAGAACTAGTCAGGAACCCTGTTCCCCAGCACCTCACTAGTCAGGAACCATGTTCCCCAGCACCTCATTAGTCAGGAACCCTGTTCCCCAGCAGGGTTGTAGTACACAACTTCAAACCAGACTTCATGTCAATAGTAGTGCACTATATAGGGAATAGGGCTGTAGTATAAAGTAGTGGACTATATAGGGAATAGGGCTGTAGTATAAAGTAGTGCACTATATAGGGAATAGGGCTGTAGTATAAAGTAGTGGACTATATAGGGAATAGGGCTGTAGTATAAAGTAGTGGACTATATAGGGAATAGGGCTGTAGTATAAAGTAGTGCACTATACAGGGAACAGGTTGCCATTTGGGATCCAACCCTTGCCTCCCAGATAACATCCACATTGTGAAATAACAACTTTAATGAGTGATTGTGTTGCTAGGCAACACTTCCGGTCAACCGTTTTAGAACACCTACTCATTCCAGGGTTTTTATTTTATTTGTTACTATTTTCTACATTGTAGAATAATAGTGAAAACAATAAAACTATGAAATAACACATGTGGAATCATGTAGTAACCAAACGAAAGTGTTAAACAAATCAAATATATATTTTATATTTGAGATTCTTCAAGTAGCCACCCTTTGCCTTGATGACAGCTTTGCACACTCTTGGCATTCTCTCAACCAGCTTCATGAGCTAGTCACCTGGAATGCATTTCAATTAACATGTGTGCCTTGTTATAAGTTAATTTGTGGAATTTATTTCCTTCTTAAGTTAACATCTACCCATCCCATAGTTAACATCTACCCATCCCATAGTTAACATCTACCCATCCCATAGTTAACATCTACCCATCTACCCATCCCATAGTTAACATCTACCCATCCCATAGTTAACATCTACCCATCCCATAGTTAACATCTACCCATCCCATAGTTAACATCTACCCATCCCATAGTTAACATCTACCCATCCCATAGTTAACATCTACCCATCCCATAGTTAACATCTACCCATCCCATAGTTAACATCTACCCATCCCATAGTTAACATCTACCCATCCCATAGTTAACATCTACCCATCCCATAGTTAACATCTACCCATCCCATAGCTAACATCTACCCATCCCATAGTTAACATCTACCCATCTACCCATCCCATAGTTAACATCTACCCATCCCATAGTTAACATCTACCCATCTACCCATCCCATAGTTAACATCTACCCATCCCATAGTTAACATCTACCCATCTACCCATCTACCCACCCCATAGTTAACATCTACCCATCCCATAGTTAACATCTACCCATCCCATAGTTAACATCTACCCATCCCATAGTTAACATCTACCCATCCCATAGTTAACATCTACCCATCTACCCATCCCATAGTTAACATCTACCCATCTACCCATCCCATAGTTAACATCTACCCATCTACCCATCTACCCACCCCATAGTTAACATCTACCCATCCCATAGTTAACATCTACCCATCCCATAGTTAACATCTACCCATCCCATAGTTAACATCTACCCATCCCATAGTTAACATCTACCCATCCCATAGTTAACATCTACCCATCCCATAGTTAACATCTACCCATCCCATAGTTAACATCTACCCATCTACCCACCCCATAGTTAACATCTACCCATCCCATAGTTAACATCTACCCATCTACCCATCTACCCATCCCATAGTTAACATCTACCCATCCCATAGTTAACATCTACCCATCTACCCATCCCATAGTTAACATCTACCCATCCCATAGTTAACATCTACCCACCCCATAGTTAACATCTACCCATCCCATAGTTAACATCTACCCATCTACCCATCCCATAGTTAACATCTACCCATCCCATAGTTAACATCTACCCACCCCATAGTTAACATCTACCCATCCCATAGTTAACATCTACCCATCTACCCACCCCATAGTTAACATCTACCCATCCCATAGCTAACATCTACCCATCTACCCATCCCATAGTTAACATCTACCCATCTACCCATCCCATAGTTAACATCTACCCATCTACCCATCCCATAGTTAACATCTACCCATCCCATAGTTAACATCTACCCATCTACCCATCCCATAGTTAACATCTACCCATCCCATAGTTAACATCTACCCATCCCATAGTTAACATCTACCCATCTACCCATCCCATAGTTAACATCTACCCATCCCATAGTTAACATCTACCCATCCCATAGTTAACATCTACCCACCCCATAGTTAACATCTACCCATAGTTAACATCTACCCATAGTTAACATCTACCCATAGTTAACATCTACCCATAGTTAACATCTACCCATAGTTAACATCTACCCATCTACCCATCCCATAGTTAACATCTACCCATCCCATAGTTAACATCTCTCCATCCCATAGTTAACATCTACCCATCCCATAGTTAACATCTACCCATCCCATAGTTAACATCTACCCATCCCATAGTTAACATCTACCCATCTACCCATCCCATGGTTAACATCTACCCACCCCATAGTTAACATCTACCCATCCCATAGTTAACATCTACCCATCCCATAGTTAACATCTACCCATCCCATAGTTAACATCTACCCATCCCATAGTTAACATCTACCCATCCCATAGCTAACATCTACCCATCCCATAGTTAACATCTACCCACCCCATAGTTAACATCTACCCATCTACCCATCCCATAGTTAACATCTACCCACCCCATAGTTAACATCTACCCATCTACCCATCCCATAGTTAACATCTACCCATCCCATAGTTAACATCTACCCATCCCATAGTTAACATCTACCCATCCCATAGTTAACATCTACCCATCCCATAGTTAACATCTACCCATCCCATAGTTAACATCTACCCATCCCATAGTTAACATCTACCCATCTACCCATCCCATAGTTAACATCTACCCATCTACCCATCCCATAGTTAACATCTACCCATCCCATAGTTAACATCTACCCATCCCATAGTTAACATCTACCCATCCCATAGCTAACATCTACCCATCTACCCATCCCATAGCTAACATCTACCCATCCCATAGTTAACATCTACCCATCTACCCATCTACCCATCCCATAGTTAACATCTACCCATCCCATAGTTAACATCTACCCATCCCATAGTTAACATCTACCCATCCCATAGTTAACATCTACCCATCTACCCATCCCATAGTTAACATCTACCCATCTACCCATCCCATAGTTAACATCTACCCATCCCATAGTTAACATCTACCCATCCCATAGTTAACATCTACCCATCCCATAGTTAACATCTACCCATCCCATAGCTAACATCTACCCATCTACCCATCCCATAGTTAACATCTACCCATCCCATAGTTAACATCTACCCATCCCATAGTTAACATCTACCCACCCCATAGTTAACATCTACCCATCCCATAGTTAACATCTACCCATCTACCCATCCCATAGTTAACATCTACCCATCCCATAGTTAACATCTACCCATCTACCCATCTACCCATCCCATAGTTAACATCTACCCATAGTTAACATCTACCCATCCCATAGTTAACATCTACCCACCCCATAGTTAACATCTACCCATCCCATAGTTGACATCTACCCATCTACCCATCTACCCACCCCATAGTTAACATCTACCCATAGTTAACATCTACCCATCCCATAGTTAACATCTACCCATCCCATAGCTAACATATCTCAATTCCTTCTTTATCATGTTTTAATCACTCTACAAGTTATGGCTTCATTTTGTCTGTGTGATGATTCAGGTTACCTCTCTCTGTCTCTCTCTTTACCTCTCTCTGTCTCTCTCTTTACCTCTCTCTGTCTTTACCTCTGTCTCTCTCTTTACCTCTCTCTCTGTCTTTACCTCCCTCTCTGTCTTTACCTCTCTCTGTCTCTCTCTTTACCTCTCTCTGTCTTTACCTCTCTCTGTCTCTCTCTTTACCTCTCTCTGTCTCTCTCTTTACCTCTCTCTGTCTCTCTCTTTACCTCTCTCTGTCTTTACCTCTCTCTGTCTCTCTCTTTACCTCTCTCTGTCTCTCTCTTTACCTCTCTCTGTCTCTCTCTTTACCTCTCTCTGTCTCTCTCTTTACCTCTCTCTGTCTCTCTCTTTACCTCTCTCTCTGTCTCTCTCTTTACCTCTCTCTCTCTCTCTGTCTTTACCTCTCTCTCTCTCTCTCTCTCTTTACCTCTCTCTGTCTCTCTTTACCTCTCTCTGTCTCTCTTTACCTCTCTCTGTCTCTCTCTTACCTCTCTCTGTCTCTCTCTCTGTCTCTCTTTACCTCTCTCTGTCTCTCTTTACCTCTCTCTGTCTCTCTTTACCTCTCTCTGTCTCTCTTTACCTCTCTCTGTCTCTCTCTTTACCTCTCTCTGTCTCTCTCTTTACCTCTCTCTGTCTCTGTCTTTACCTCTCTCTCTGTCTTTACCTCTCTCTCTGTCTTTACCTCTCTCTGTCTTTACCTCTCTCTCTGTCTTTACCTCTCTCTGTCTTTACCTCTCTCTCTGTCTCTCTTTACCTCTCTCTGTCTCTCTTTACCTCTCTCTCTCTCTGTCTTTACCTCTCTCTGTCTCTGTCTTTACCTCTCTCTCTGTCTTTACCTCTCTCTGTCTTTACCTCTCTCTGTCTTTCTCTCTCTCTCTCTTTACCCCTCTCTCTCTCTGTCTTTACCTCTCTCTCTGTCTTTACCTCTCTCTCTGTCTTTTACCTCTCTCTGTCTCTCTCTTTACCTCTCTCTGTCTCTCTCTTTACCTCTCTCTGTCTCTGTCTTTACCTCTCTCTCTGTCTTTACCTCTCTCTCTGTCTTTACCTCTCTCTGTCTTTACCTCTCTCTCTGTCTCTCTCTTTACCTCTCTCTGTCTTTTACCTCTCTCTGTCTCTCTCTTTGCCTCTCTCTGTCTCTGTCTTTACCTCCCTCTCTGTCTTTACCTCTCTCTCTGTCTTTACCTCTCTCTGTCTCTCTCTTTACCTCTCTCTCTCTCTCTCTCTTTACCTCTCTCTGTCTTTTACCTCTCTCTGTCTCTCTCTTTACCTCTCTCTGTCTCTGTCTTTACCTCTCTCTCTGTCTTTACCTCTCTCTGTCTCTCTCTTTACCTCTCTCTGTCTCTCTCTTTACCTCTCTCTCTCTCTGTCTTTACCTCTCTCTGTCTCTGTCTTTACCTCTCTCTGTCTTTACCTCTCTCTGTCTCTCTCTTTACCTCTCTCTCTGTCTCTCTCTTTACCTCTCTCTGTCTTTACCTCTCTCTGTCTCTCTCTTTACCTCTCTCTCTCTGTCTTTACCTCTCTCTCTGTCTTTACCTCTCTCTCTGTCTTTTACCTCTCTCTGTCTCTCTCTTTACCTCTCTCTGTCTCTCTCTTTACCTCTCTCTGTCTCTCTCTTTACCTCTCTCTGTCTCTGTCTTTACCTCTCTCTCTGTCTTTACCTCTCTCTCTGTCTTTACCTCTCTCTGTCTTTACCTCTCTCTCTGTCTCTCTCTTTACCTCTCTCTCTGTCTCTCTCTTTACCTCTCTCTGTCTCTGTCTTTACCTCCCTCTCTCTCTTTTTCTCTCTCTCTGTCTTTACCTCTCTCTCTCTCTCTCTTTACCTCTCTCTGTCTCTCTCTTTACCTCTCTCTCTGTCTCTCTCTTTACCTCTCTCTGTCTCTGTCTTTACCTCCCTCTCTCTCTTTTTCTCTCTCTCTCTCTTTACCTCTCTCTCTCTGTCTTTACCTCTCTCTGTCTCTCTTTACCTCTCTCTCTCTCTGTCTTTACCTCTCTCTGTCTCTCTTTACCTCTCTCTGTCTTTACCTCTCTCTCTCCATGTTTCTAAATCTATCTCCCTCTCCTCCCTCCATCTTCCCACTTTCTCTCTCTCTCCCTCCCTCTCTCCATCGCAGGCCGCATCCCTGACAGCCTAAGAAACTGTGTGAATAAGGAGTTCTTTGTGACCACAGGACCGTGGGCAGTAATGGACCAGCAAGGTGTCCACCCAGAGCTCAATGGCACCGCCTACAGGTAGGCTGAGGAAGCATAGCGACAAGTGTGACATCGACTGTGTGTGTTTTGCTTCAGGATGATCCCTTACACACACACACACACACACACACACACACACACACACACACACACACACACACACACACACACACACACACACACACACACACACACACACACACACACACACACATATATACATATACACACACACACACACACACACACACACACACACACACACACACACACACACACACACACACACACACACACACACACACACACACACACACACACACACACACACACACACACACACACACACACAAACACACACACACACATACATACACACACACACACACACATACATACATACATACACACATACACACACATACACACACACATCATGTTACACTCCTTCCAGTAGGTTTTAACTCCAAACCTGTTCCTGGAGAGATACCCTCCTTCCTGTAGGTTTTAACTCCAAACCTGTTCCTGGAGAGATACCCTCCTTCCTGTAGGTTTTAACTCCAAACCTGTTCCTGGAGAGATACCCTCCTTCCTGTAGGTTTTAACTCCAAACCTGTTCCTGGAGAGATACCCTCCTTCCTGTAGGTTTTAACTCCAAACCTGTTCCTGGAGAGATACCCTCCTTCCTGTAGGTTTTAGCTCCAACCCTGTTCCTGGAGAAAGACCCTCCTGTAGGTTTTAACTCCAACCCTGTTCCTGGAGAGATACCCTCCTGTAGGTTTTAACTCCAACCCTGTTCCTGGAGAGATACCCTCCTGTAGGTTTTAACTCCAACCCTGTTCCTGGAGAGATACCATTTTAACAGGACAGCTCAAGTAACAGGACAGCTGTAGTAACAGGGTCTAGTAACAGGGTAACAGGGTCTAGTAACATGGTAACAGGGTCAAGTAACTGGGTAACAGGGTCTAGTAACAGGGTAACAGGGTCTAGTAACAGGGTAACAGGGTCTAGTAACAGGGTAACAGGGTCTAGTAACAGGGTAACAGGGTAACAGGGTCTAGTAACAGGGTAACAGGGTCTAGTAACAGGGTAACAGGGTAACAGGGTCTAGTAACAGGGTAACAGGGTCTAGTAACAGGGTAACAGGGTCTAGTATCAGGGTAACAGGGTCTAGTAACAGGGTAACAGGGTCTAGTATCAGGGTAACAGGGTCTAGTAACAGGGTAACAGGGTCTCGTAACAGGGTAACAGGGTAACAGGGTCTAGTAACAGGGTAACAGGGTCTAGTAACAGGGTAACAGGGTCTCGTAACAGGGTAACAGGGTAACAGGGTCTAGTAACAGGGTAACAGGGTCTAGTAACAGGGTAACAGGGTCTAGTAACAGGGTAACAGGGTCTAGTAACAGGGTAACAGGGTCTAGTAACAGGGTAACAGGGTCTAGTAACAGGGTCTAGTAACAGGGTCTAGTAACAGGGTAACAGGGTCTAGTAACAGGGTAACAGGGTCTAGTAACAGGGTAACAGGGTCTAGTAACAGGGTAACAGGGTCTAGTAACAGGGTCTAGTAACAGGGTAACAGGGTAACAGGGTCTAGTAACAGGGTAGCAGGGTCTAGTAACGGGGTAACAGGGTCTAGTAACAGGGTAACAGGGTAGCAGGGTCTAGTAACAGGGTAACAGGGTCTAGTAACAGGGTAACAGGGTCTAGTAACAGGGTAACAGGGTCTAGTAACAGGGTAACAGGTTCTAGTAACAGGGTCTAGTAACAGGGTCTAGTAACAGGGTAACAGGGTCTAGTAACAGGGTAACAGGGTCTCGTAACAGGGTCTAGTAACAGGGTAACAGGGTCTAGTAACAGGGTAACAGGGTCTCGTAACAGGGTAACAGGGTAACAGGGTCTAGTAACAGGGTAACAGGGTCTAGTAACAGGGTCTAGTAACAGGGTCTAGTAACAGGGTCTAGTAACAGGGTAACAGGGTCTAGTAACAGGGTAACAGGGTAACAGGGTCTAGTAACAGGGTAACAGGGTAACAGGGTCTAGTAACAGGGTAACAGGGTCTAGTATCGGGGTAACAGGGTCTAGTAACAGGGTAACAGGGTAACAGGGTAACAGGGTCTAGTAACAGGGTAACAGGGTCTAGTAACAGGGTAACAGGGTCTAGTAACAGGGTAACAGGGTCTAGTAACAGGGTAACAGGGTAACAGGGTCTATTAACAGGGTAACAGGGTAACAGGGTCTAGTAACAGGGTAACAGGGTAACAGGGTCTAGTAACAGGGTAACAGGGTAACAGGGTAACAGGGTAACAGGGTCTAGTAACAGGGTAACAGGGTAACAGGGTAACAGGGTAACAGGGTCTAGTAACAGGGTAACAGGGTCTAGTAACAGGGTAACAGGGTCTAGTAACAGGGTAACAGGGTAACAGGGTGTAGTATCAGGGTAACAGGGTAACAGGGTAACAGGGTAACAGGGTCTAGTATCAGGGTAACAGGGTAACAGGGTAACAGGGTAACAGGGTCTAGTATCAGGGTAACAGGGTAACAGGGTAACAGGGTCTAGTATCAGGGTAACAGGGTAACAGGGTAACAGGGTAACAGGGTCTAGTAACAGGGTAACAGGGTCTAGTATCAGGGTAACAGGGTCTAGTATCAGGGTAACAGGGTCTAGTAACAGGGTAACAGGGTAACAGGGTCTAGTATCAGGGTAACAGGGTCTAGTAACAGGGTAACAGGGTAACAGGGTAACAGGGTCTAGTATCAGGGTAACAGGGTCTAGTATCAGGGTAACAGGGTCTAGTATCAGGGTAACAGGGTCTAGTAACAGGGTAACAGGGTAACAGGGTAACAGGGTCTAGTAACAGGGTAACAGGGTAACAGGGTAACAGGGTAACAGGGTAACAGGGTCTAGTAACAGGGTAACAGGGTAACAGGGTCTAGTAACAGGGTAACAGGGTAACAGGGTAACAGGGTAACAGGGTAACAGGGTCTAGTAACAGGGTAACAGGGTAACAGGGTAACAGGGTAACAGGGTAACAGGGTTGGAGAGCCCTGATAGAGTGTTAACCTCGTACTCCTTCACCATGTGACCTCCCTGGATGTTGATCTGATCTCAGTCTGTCCACCTCCGTGTGCTTCTCTCACACAGCCAAGCCAACCAAACTCTGCACGCCCTAACAACCGGGGTTCCTCAAGACAAAATGTAGTACCTATTGGCACTCAGGTAAATACTGTGTGATGATCCGGGGCCTCTTTCTGCCAGGCCTGGATATACTACAACCGTAGAAATATAATCTATAGAACTGTTCTTCCCATTCATTCTACAGAATGTATTTCTATGATTAGAACCTCCCTGTTTCTCACCCTTTTTGCTGTGGACTGTAATGTTGTTACTGCCCTCTGGTCTGTTCTCTTAAAACATTCCTTTAATGTAGAAATAAACCAACTTCTGAGTCGATTTGACTTCCTTCCGCAGGGCTCTATTCAACCATTACTCCTCTGTGCTCCCTGTGGAGCTTAAGGCGACAACAAGTCCACACTTGTTGCATAGATTTAATACGCTATACCATTAGATAGACCAACCCCCTCTACCATTAGACAGACCAACCCCCTCTACCATTAGATAGACCAACCCCCTCTACCATTAGACAGACCAACCCCCTCTACCATTAGACAGACCAACCCCCTCTTCCATTAGACAGACCGACCCCCTCTACCATTAGACAGACCAACTCCCTCTACCATTAGACAGACCGACCCCCTCTACCATTAGACAGACCAACCCCCTCTTCCATTAGACAGACCGACCCCTCTACCATTAGACAGACCAACCCCCTCTACCATTAGACAGACCAACCCCATCTACCATTAGACAGACCAACCCCTCTACCATTAGACAGATCAACTCCCTCTACCATTAGACAGACCAACCCCTCTACCATTAGACAGACCAACCCCTCTACCATTAGACAGACCAACCCCCTCTACCATTAGACAGACCAACCCCTCTATCATTAGATAGACCTACTCTCTCTTCCATTAGACAGACCAACCCCTCTACCATTAGACAGACCGACCCCCTCTACCATTAGACAGACCAACCCCCTCTACCATTAGACAGACCAACCCCCTCTACCATTAGACATACCAACCCCTCTACCATTAGATAGACCAACTCCCTCTTCCATTAGACAGACCAACCCCCTCTACCATTAGACAGACCGACCCCCTCTACCATTAGACAGACCAACCCCTCTACCATTAGACAGACCAACCCCTCTACCATTAGACAGACCGACCCCTCTACCATTAGACAGACCAACCCCTCTACCATTAGACAGACCACCCCCTCTACCATTAGACAGACTGACCCCCTCTTCCATTAGACAGACCAACCCCTCTACCATTTGACAGACCGACCCCCTCTACCATTAGACAGACCAACCCCTCTACCATTTGACAGACCGACCCCCTCTACCATTAGACAGACCGACCCCTCTACCATTTGACAGACCGACCCCCTCTACCATTAGACAGACCAACCCCTGTACCATTTGACAGACCGACCCCCTCTACCATTTGACAGACCGACCCCCTCTTCCACTAAGCAGATCTAGATGTTGACACTAGTAGGAGGAGGTGTGTGGTTCAGGAAGCATGACGTCACCTACATGACTTCCGTCGTTCACATGGACAATCTGCTTCTTGCTTGTTCAATTCCAGATATGTGTGTTTGCACTGAACATATTTGTTTCAGTGTGATGAGAGAGAGAGAGAGAGAGATAGAGAGAGAGACAGAGAGACAGAGAGACAGAGAGACGGAGAGAGAGATGTGTCTCTGGGTGAAGACAGGTCTTCTACTACTCTGATGTCTGTCCTCATCACTCAGGAATCTTCAGCTCTGGGCTGCTTTGCTATTGCCTGCCTGAACTACAGATGACCTTTGACCCTGACCTCTAACCTCCTTCTCCCTAGGTACCCGCCGGGCATGATGGGCATGGCTCCAGGGGTGATCCCGGGTGGCTTAGAGGGGATGGTGCCAGGGGGGGTACCAATCGCCCATACCCTGCCCTCTGGTACCCATCCGTCCCAGGCCCCCTCGCCCAACCAGCCAGCCTCCAAACACTGTCACGGAGAGACCAGAGAGAACCTTACCGAGCAATAGAACCCTGACCGCCAGCATAGCAGCCAGCCAACCAGCCAGCAGAGAGGACAATAACAACAGTGCCACAGGAAGAAGAGCTGCTGCCTTGGCAGCAGAGGAAGAGCATCATGCCCCTCAACACCTCCTCAAACTCAACCAGTAGAGAGGACACCAACAACAACAACAACAGGAAGAGCATCATGCTCCTCAACACCTCCTCAAACTCAACCAGTAGAGAGGACAACAACAACAACAACAACAGGAAGAGCATCATGCTCCTCAACACCTCCTCAAACTCAACCAGTAGAGAAGACAACAACAGGAAGAGCATCATGCTCCTCAACACCTCCTCAAACTCAACCAGTAGAGAAGACAACAACAACAACAACAACAACAGGAAGAGCATCATGCTCCTCAACACCTCCTCAAACTCAACCAGTAGAGAGGACAACAACAACAACAACAACAGGAAGAGCATCATGCTCCTCAACACCTCCTCAAACTCAACCAGTAGAGAGGACAACAACAACAACAACAACAACAGGAAGAGCATCATGCTCCTCAACACCTCCTCAAACTCAACCAGTAGAGAGGACAACAACAACAACAACAGGAAGAGCAACATGCTCCTCAACACCTCCTCAAACTCAACCAGTAGAGAGGACAACAACAACAACATCAACAACAGGAAACTCAAGCTACACTCACAACCAACTCAAGTTTTAAAAAACACAAACAAAAAGCGTCCACCTGAAGTTTGGACCAATCAGACACGGAACACCACGGTATTTACTGTCAGTCCTGGGAATAAACCACCGAACTGCGAATGAGGAAGCAGTCACTTCACGGATTTGTACTTTACGTTTTAGTTTTGACTGTCCCGTTGGTCGGTACGGTCGGTACGGTCTCTTTAGGTTCACTACCAACTACTACAGTACTCATTTTATTTTGTAACGTGCCCATGTGGTCCGTTGTCCGAGTCCAGTGTTAGCTGTCTATCACCGTCGTATGGTGGCAAGCAGAGAGGAGACTGACAGTCCCGCCCACACCTCAGAGCATCATGGGAAGACTTCCTGACCAATGGGAGAACATGAGACATCACCCCCTAATCCTTTGACCCCTTGAACCCCCCCCCCCCTCTGCCTCCTCCTGCCCTCCTTATGTAACGTGTATTGTCAGGTCTCCAACTCTCAACCTAGAGAGGAACCAGGCTATGAGGGGTGGCCAGTCCTCTTCTGGCTGTGCCGGGTGGAGATTATAACAGAACATGGCCAAGATGTTCAAATGTTCATAAATGACCAGCATGGTCGAATAATAATAAGGCAGAACAGTTGAAACTGGAGCAGCAGCACGGCCAGGTGGACTGGGGACAGCAAGGAGTCATCATGTCAGGTAGTCCTGAGGCATGGTCCTAGGGCTCAGGTCCTCCGAGAGAGAGAAAGAAAGAGAGAAGGAGAGAATTAGAGAGAGCACAATTAAATTCACACAGGACACCGAATAGGACAGGAGAAGTACTCCAGATATAACAAACTGACCCTAGCCCCCGACACAAACTACTGCAGCATAAATACTGGAGGCTGAGACAGGAGGGTCAGGAGACACTGTGGCCCCATCCGAGGACACCCCGGACAGGAAGTATATAACCCCACCCACTTTGCCAAAGCACAGCCCCCACACCACTAGAGGTATATCTTCAACCACCAACTTACCCTCCTGAGTTAAGGCCGAGTATAGCCCACAAAGATCCCAGGACACCACAGCATCCCAGGACACCACAGCAACCCAGGACGGACACCACAGCAGCCCAGGACACCACAGCAGCCCAGGACTGACACCACAGCAGCCCAGGACTGACACCACAGCAGCCCAGGACGGACACCACAGCAGCCCAGGACAGACACCACAGCAGCCCAGGACGGACACCACAGCAGCCCAGGACACCACAGCAGCCCAGGACACCACAGCAGCCCAGGACGGACACCACAGCAGCCCAGGACGGACACCACAGCAGCCCAGGACGGACACCACAGCAGCCCAGGACGGACACCACAGCAGCCCAGGACACCACAGCAGCCCAGGACACCACAGGTGGATGCTGTGGATTGAGACAGCCAATGCAACAACAAAAAAAATTATATCTTTTAAACAGGCAGATTTGACGGGGATATATTTTAATTGACTTTGCTAATTGAATTTCCGTGGGGGTCACGGACATCGACTCTAGGGGGTTAAAAATTGCACAGCTGACAGAAGCGCGATGGGATTGAATCCACATTAATAACACATTAATAACACATTAATAACACATTAATAACACATTAATAACACATTAATAACACATTAATAACACATTAATAACACATTAATAACACATCTTTAATACATTATTATGGCAATGGTAAGTTCCAAGGTAAAACCTGACGTCCAGATCAGTCAGTGTTCAACAACATGTGTATCTCCAACGGTCTGATGGTAGCTAATCGTTATCAGACATATTGGGAGTTGAGTTGCACACGGCGCTCCAGAGACAACAGGAGTCAGTTCGGTTTTATTACGGAGGGACTCCACTCCTCTCAGAGATTTTAGGATTCAATCTGATGGCGAATTATAAGCATTGTGTTTTTTTTTTTAAATGCCATTTCTGATTGAGCGGCGTTTACCGTGAATGGGATCTCCACGGACGCAGTAACGTTACCTTAACAAGCTGTCGACAGCGTTTATACAGATTGAATCCCTCCCTCCCTTCATCTGCCTCTCTCTCTCCCTTCATCTGCCTCTCTCTCTCTCTCGCTGTCTCTCTCTCCCTTCATCTGCCTCTGCCTCTCTCTCTCTGTCTCTCTCTCCCTTCATCTCTCTCTCTGTCTCGCTCTCTCTCTGTCTCTCTCTCCCTTCATCTGTCTCTCTCTCTCTCTCCCTTCATCTCTCTCTCTCTCTCTCTCCCTCTCTCCCTTCATCTGTCTCTCTCTCCCTCTCTCCCTTCATCTGTCTCTGTCTCTCTCTCCCTTCATCTCTCTCTCTCTCTCTCCCTTCATCTGTCTCTCTCTCTCTCTCTCTCTCTCTCTCCCTCTCTCCCTTCATCTGCCTCTCTCTCTCTCCCTTCATCTTTCTCTCTCTCTCTCCCTTCATCTGTCTCTCTCTCTCTCCCTCTCTCCCTTCATCTGCCTCTCTCTCTCTCTCTCTCTGTCTCTCTCTCTCCCTTCATCTGTCTCTCTCTCTGTCTCTCTCTCTCTCTCCCTTCATCTGTCTCTCTCTGTCTCTCTCCCTTCATCTGCCTCTCTCTCTCTCTCCCTTCATCTTTCTCTCTCTCTCTCCCTTCATCTGTCTCTCTCTCTCTCTCCCTCTCTCCCTTCATCTGCCTCTCTCTCTCTCTCTCTCTCTCTCTCTGTCTCTCTCTCTCTCTCTCTCTCTCCCTTCATCTGTCTCTCTCTCTGTCTCTCTCTCTCTCTCCCTCTCTCTCTCTCTGTCTCTCTCCCTCACTCTCTCTCTCTGAACCTCAACATGAAGCTGGACTATTCCCTCAGATAGCCCTGTGTCTATCCTGAAAGACGGTGTGTGACACATCTCACTGTCAGCAAGAGGAGAGGACGTCATTTGCTGTTCATTATTGGATAAGAATACATTTTGTGCAGCTGATAAACAATGTTTATTATTCACTAAAGAGGATGTTTGGGATTTTAACTGTTTTTGCAAGAGGACACCGTGTCTGTTTTTCTCTCTGTTTGGCAAAATAACATTTTTTGATGGGTCTCCTTGTAAATGGACAAGCAAGTCTGACTAACTCTCTCTCTCTATTGACGGCGAAAGGAAACCGCTTGTGACTCTCCCAGCGGGGCGATTTAGTTGTGTCGAGCCCCACTACACATCTCTGATTGATTGATCTCTTGTGATCAGGAAAAAGGGTTCAAGCTCAACTTTCATTTCCTTTTATGACTCAGGAAAACAGCCTTTTTTTGCAGATATCATTTCCCCTCCCAAAAATTGCTTCCAATAATGTGGGTAGTTCTGGATATTCTCCCTCTTTACTCCATTGTGGTATTTTTATATAATGAGGCACATCCCCCATTTTTCGGTGTTTTGCTAGATTTGTCCTGTTAGATTTGTATCGCCTAGTTCAATGTTCCTATAACCCATTAGTCCCCATGTGATCCCTCCATCCTTCTCCTCTCTTCTTCGTGCTATTGGAAGGACGTTGCTATTTACTCTACTATAAAACGGGTAGTTTTGATCCTGAATGCTGATTGGTTGATAGCCATTAGTTATTCACGATAATACATAAATGCCTGTTAAAAAGTTCCATTGGAATTAACTCTGCACTCGGTCAGAGTACTAGGAAACTGTGTCCCAGCAATAGCAAAAGAAGAGACAGTCAGCCAGCAGTAGGTTTTATTTTAGTGTGAATATTTGTTACTTGTGCAAGGTGATAATTTATCATTCAGTGCGGCTCAAATAAAATAAAAATGATTGAGATTTAGCTGTGTGTGTGTGTGAGATTGTTTAAAAGTGTATGACTCCGTCACCCTGGAGTGGCAGGGTAGCTGGTTAGAGCGTTGGACTAGTAACCGAAAGGTTGCTGGATTGAATCCCCGAGCTGACAAGGTAAAAATCTGTCGTTCTGCCACTGAACAAGGAAGTTAACCCCACAGTTCCCCAGTAGGCTGTCATTGTAAATAAGAATAATTTGTTCTTAACTGATTTAAATAAAGGTTACACACACACCATACTGACTCAATTTAACTGACTTGCCTTGTTAAATAAAGGTTACACACCACACTGACCCAAAAGTTATTTTGTTGGCGTTTGCGTATGTCCCCATTACCAGTAAAACATAATGAAAACCTATTTCTTTCACTTACTTGCTGTGCTGTTTCATTGTTCAGTCGTTTCATTCTCAACCAGGATTTCCATGGAACGCCGTTTGGATCTTTGCGTGTCAAAAAAATGATACACGTGTCAAATAATCTTGTTGACCAATCAGGACCTGGATATGACCGTCTCAGGGAAGCTCATCTCATGACTGTACGTCACATAATAATTTATACACAGACATACATCTGCTGTATTCATAAACACTGAACAAACATCTTAAACGTAACATGTAGTGTTGGTCAATTGTTTCACGAGTTGAAATAAAAAGTCCTCCTCCCAAAAAATGAAATACAAAAAACATATGTCTTGTTTACATCCCTGATAGTGAGCATTTATCCTTTGCCAAGATTATCAATCCACCTGAGGCAAGAAGCTGATTTAAACAGCATGATCATTACACAGGAGCACCTTGTGCTGGGGACCACGTGTAACCATGCCAGCCCAGAACCGCCACATCTGGCTTCTTCACCTGTGGGATCGTCTGAGACCAGCCACCCCCGCACAGCTGATGAAACTGTGTGTTTTGCACAAACTGTCAGAAACCGTCTCAGGGAAGCTCATCTGCGTGTTTGTCCTCCTCACCAGGGTCTTGACCAGACTGCAAATGCTCACCACTGGCATGCTGTCGAAGTGTGGTCTTCATGAATGAATCCCGTTTTCAACTGTACCGGGCAGATGGCAGAGTGTATATTTAGGAAACGTATTCCTTGCCACCCATTCTAAAATGAACTGCAACTCTTCGTGGAAGTAATTTCAGTCGCTGTAGTAGCTGACGTGTATAGTGTTGAGTCAACCACATACATATACACACTGGCTTTACTCATTGCATGTCGTTAGTAAAGATTTTTAAAAGTAAAGGGGCCTAGACAGCTGCCCTGGGGAATTCCTGATTCTACCTGGATTATGTTGGAGAGACTTCCATTAAAGAACACTCTCTGTGTTCTGTTAGACAGGTAACTCTTTATTCACAATATAGCAGGGGGTGAAAAGCCATAAAGCATTCTTCTAGCAAGAGACTGGTCGATAATGTCAAAAGCCGCCCTGGAGTCTAAAAAAAACATTCCCCACATTATCTATTTATCATCAATTTCTCTCAGCCAATCATCCGTCAATTCTCTAAGTGCTGTGCTTGTTGAATGTCCTTCCCTATAAGTGTGCTGAAAGTCTGTTGTCAATTTGTTTACTGTAAAATAGTATCTGGTCAAACACCATTTTTTTCAGAGGTTTACTAAGGGTTGGTAACAGGCTGATTGGTTGTCTATTTGAGCCTTTAAAGGGGGCTTTACTATTATTAGGTAGCGGAATTACTTTTGCTTCCCTCCAGGTCTGAGGGCACAAACTTTCTAGTAGGGTTAGATTTCAGTCAGGTTTCAAGACTAGTCATTCAACTGAGACTGCTCTCCTCTGTATCACGGAGGCGCTCCGCACTGCTAAAGCTAACTCTCTCTCCTCTGCTCTCATCCTTCTAGATCTATCGGCTGCCTTCGATACTGTGAACCATCAGATCCTCCTCTCCACCCTCTCCGAGTTGGGCATCTCCGGCGCGGCCCACGCTTGGATTGCGTCCTACCTGACAGGTCGCTCCTACCAGGTGGCGTGGCGAGAATTTGTCTCCTCACCACGCGCTCTCACCACTGGTGTCCCCCAGGGCTCTGTTCTTGGCCCTCTCCTATTCTCGCTATACACCAAGTCACTTGGCTCTGTCATAACCTCACATGGTCTCTCTTATCATTGCTATGCAGACGACACACAATTAATCTTCTCCTTTCCCCCTTCTGATGACCAGGTGGCGAATCGCATCTCTGCATGTCTGGCAGACATATCAGTGTGGATGACGGATCACCACCTCAAGCTGAACCTCGGCAAGACGGAGCTGCTCTTCCTCCCGGGGAAGGACTGCCCGTTCCATGATCTCGCCATCACGGTCGACAACTCCATTGTGTCCTCCTCCCAGAGCGCCAAGAACCTTGGCGTGATCCTGGACAACACCCTGTCGTTCTCAACTAACATCAAGGCGGTGGCCCGTTCCTGTAGGTTCATGCTCTACAACATCCGCAGAGTACGACCCTGCCTCACACAGGAAGCGGCGCAGGTCCTAATCCAGGCACTTGTCATCTCCCGTCTGGATTACTGCAACTCGCTGTTGGCTGGGCTCCCTGCCTGTGCCATTAAACCCCTTCAACTCATCCAGAACGCCGCAGCCCGTCTGGTGTTCAACCTTCCCAAGTTCTCTCACGTCACCCCGCTCCTCCGTTCTCTCCACTGGCTTCCAGTTGAAGCTCGCATCCGCTACAAGACCATGGTGCTTGCCTACGGAGCTGTGAGGGGAACGGCACCTCAGTACCTCCAGGCTCTGATCAGGCCCTACACCCAAACAAGGGCACTGCGTTCATCCACCTCTGGCCTGCTCGCCTCCCTACCACTGAGGAAGTACAGCTCCCGCTCAGCCCAGTCAAAACTGTTCGCTGCCCTGGCCCCCCAATGGTGGAACAAACTCCCTCACGACGCCAGGACAGCGGAGTCAATCACCACCTTCCGGAGACACCTGAAACCCCACCTCTTTAAGGAATACCTAGGATAGGTTAAGTAATCCCTCTCACCCCACCCCCCTAAGTTTTAGATGCACTATTGTTAAGTGACTGTCCCACTGGATGTCATAAGGTGAATGCACCAATTTGTAAGTCGCTCTGGATAAGAGCGTCTGCTAAATGACTTAAATGTAAATGTAAATGTAAGATATCGCAAAAAGGAGTTGCAATATCGTCCACTATTATCCTCAGTATTTTTCCATACAAATGGTTTAGACCCCGGTGGCTTGTCATTGTTGATAGACAATGGTTTTCACCTCTTCCACATTCACATAACAGAATTCTAAATTACAACGCTTGTCTTTCATAATTTGGTCAGATATACTTGGACGTGTAGGGTCAGTGGTTGTTGCTGACATGTCATGCCTAAGTTTGCTAATCTTGCCAATGAAAAAAATCATTAAAGTAGTTGGCAATATCAGTGGGTTTTGTGATGAATGAGCCATCTGATTCAATGAATGACGGAGCTGAGTTTGCCCTTTTACCCAAAATGTCATTTAAGTTGATCCAAAGCTTTTTACATTTACATTTTACATTCTTTATATAATGTATCTTTGTTTCATAGTGTAGTTTCTTCGTTTTATTCAGTTTAATCACATGATTTCAACATTTGCAATACTTTTGCCAATCGGTTGTGCCGCCAGACTTATTTGTCATTCCCTTTGCCTCGTCCCTCTCAACCATACAATTTTTAAATTCCTCATCAATCCACAGTTTTGACAGTTATTTTCTTAATGGGTTCACGCTTATTAGTAACTGAAATAAGCCATTTCAATCAATGTGTCAAGTACAGTGTCAATTTGCTCCTCATTACACACCAACACATGTTCTTTACATCAACAACATAGGAATCACCACAAAACGTATTGTATGACCTCGTATACACTATATTAGGCCCCGCCTTTGGAACTTTGGTTTTCCTACATATGGCTTATACACTATATTAGGCCCCGCCTTTGGAACTGTGGTTTTCCTACATATGGCTTATACACTATATTAGGCCCCGCATTTGGAACTGTGGTTTTCCTACATATGGCTTATACACTATATTAGGCCCCGCCTTTGGAACTGTGGTTTTCCTACATATGGCTTATACACTATATTAGGCCCCGCCTTTGGAACTTTGGTTTTCCTACATATGGCTTATACACTATATTAGGCCCCGCCTTTGGAACTGTGGTTTTCCTACATATGGCTTATACACTATATTAGGCCCCGCCTTTGGAAATGTGGTTTTCCTACATATGGCGTATACACTATATTAGGCCCCGCCTTTGGAACTGTGGTTTTCCTACATATGGCTTATACACTATATTAGGCCCCGCCTTTGGAACTGTGGTTTTCCTACATATGGCTTATACACTATATTAGGCCCCGCCTTTGGAACTGTGGTTTTCCTACATATGGCTTATACACTATATTAGGCCCCGCCTTTGGAACTGTGGTTTTCCTACATATATGCCACCATATTGTGATCACTACATCCGATGGATCTGGATACTGCTTTCAAGCACATTTGAGTTTGAGTAAAAACATTTACAGGGACAGTGCACATTTAAATCAACTTTTCAATAAAAGTGACGGTTTTAGCCAGCTGGCTCATTTTCAACCGCAGTCACTGGACAGCTTATTCAAAAACAATTACAGTCACAATGCAAACAAACAATGAGAAGAGAGCACATGCAGAGCAACACAGGACAAGCAACATGTAGCATGCTGTCGTGATGTTGTATTAGTTAATGTGACGACTGTGGCTCATCGAATGAATAAAGGTTTCTAATTGCGTGATTAACTGAATCAACCAATTATTAACTCATTAACCTGGGGCACCATGGGAAAATTAGTTTTATTGAGTTTGTATTTCCCAAACTAACTCAAAGAATATCAGAATATCGATTTTACAACAGCCGCTAATTAATCCGTTTCCTCTACAGTCTCGTTCTGAACGTCGCATAATCCGGGAATCTGCACGGACCCGGGTCTCACCAATGAGTTCGTACCCGGGTCTCACCAATGAGTTCGTACCCGGGTCTCACCAATGAGTTCGTACCCGGGTCTCACCAATGAGTTCGGACCCGGGTCTCACCAATGAGTTCGGACCCGGGTCTCACCAATGAGTTCGGACCCGGGTCCCACCAATGAGTTCGGACCCGGGTCTCACCAATGAGTTCGGACCCGGGTCTCACCAATGAGTTCGAACCCGGGTCTCACCAATGAGTTCGGACCCGGGTCTCACCAATGAGTTCGGACCCGGGTCTCACCAATGAGTTCGGACCCGGGTCTCACCAATGAGTTCGTACCCGGGTCTCACCAATGAGTTTGTACCCGGGTCTCACCAATGAGTTCGGACCCGGGTCTCACCAATGAGTTCGGACCCGGGTCTCACCAATGAGTTCGGACCCGGGTCTCACCAATGAGTTCGGACCCGGGTCTCACCAATGAGTTCGGACCCGGGTCTCACCATTGAGTTTGTACCCGGGTCTCACCAATGAGTTCGGACCCGGGTCTCACCAATGAGTTTGTACCACCCCGATCTTAGTTGAGTATTTATTTACTAGAAAGCTAAAATGATGATAAAAGATATACATACACAAAAACACATTTTAGGCTATTGATTAGAACTTAGTATAACGGACCAACACACTATGGCGCATGTCATCCAAAATGGGGATTTAAAAGAGAGAAAAGAGAGAGTACACGAGAAATATACATTTGGGTGAATTTGTCAGCTATGCTTATTCTAACCCTCGCTGTGCCCCAAACTGCCGCTCTTATGGGTCAGAATATAATGACGTAGGGAAGGTCTCCGTGGATTCTCCGCGTGGACCGGTCAGGCTGCTCAATGACACACTTCTCCGGCGCAACTCTCTGGCTGTCCTCACGATGTCAGTGTCCTTTTGGCTTAGGAGTCTGTTCCCTCGCCCTTGCTCTGGAAGGGCTCTTCTGAGGACAGACAGCTCTGTAGCTCAGAGCTCACAGCGTAGGAATGAAACAGTGTAGATACCCCGATTCGATGAGGAGTGGAGGCTAGGTGGTTCGACTTGAATTCACCCGTAGCTTGGGTAGAAAAATATTTCATTCTCTTTAAACTTGTGTTGCGTTTTGGGTTTGTTGACTTTTTAGACCTCGGCTGCAGCTCGGGTCACGTAGTCTTATCTGTACATTCTTCACTCACAGTTTTTATACCCTCGGGTCAGAAGTGGGCGTAAACGCCTTTAGGGCAATTCTCTGGGCATACCAAGTTAAGAGGCAAGGTCTAGATTTTACTCAAATCCAATTTTAGTCCACAAACTTCACATTTCATCTTTACCAAAACATTCTCTTTGATTTGGACATTTTCCACACAACGTACAATGTATAAACATCAAACATATACCAGGAAAACTCTTATTAAACGTTACAATATTTTCATAATAACGTCATCTATTAACCTTTAATAACAAAACAAAAATGACATACCTTTTCATATTCCATCTATCGTCATGACCACCATATGACATACATTTTCATATTCCATCTATCGTCATGACGACCATTGTGGCTGACGGAAACCATTGTTCCAAAGCCCCTTTATTTCATGTTTAATGTTCTGAGGCTGGGTCTCCATGGTAACAGGACAAAAGGAATTTGTCTGTGGCCTGAGACTTACCATGGGCGTGAGGGGTCATAAAACCCCCACATCTTCAGACCCCTGGATCTCTCCTCCTCTGTTGGGGTTGAGAGATAATCTGTAGGGTTTTGGTCTCCTGTAACCTGACCTGATCAGGACAGTTATGACAATGCAGACAGAGCAACATTGGACAAGCAACACGTAGCATGCAAACAGAGCAACATAGGACAAGCAACACGTAGCATGCAGACAGAGAAACACGTAGCATGCAGAGAGAGCAACACGTAGCATGCAGACAGAGCAACACGTAGCATGCAGACAGAGCAATAGCACAAATAGCAACAACAAAAAATACATCAAAGAAACAGTGTTTCCTCACAAGCTACAGGCAACATGGAAAGTGGCAACACACAGCTAGGGATTATGTTCACAAGGTCAAACGTTTTGAGTAGCCTTCCACAAGCTTCCCACAATAAGTTGGGTGAATTTTGGCCCATTCCTCCTGACAGAGCTGGTGTAAAAAAGTTTGTTTTGTAGGCCTCCTTGCCCGCACACACTTTTTCAGTTCTGCCCACACATTTTCTATCGGATTGAGGTCAGGGCTTTGTGATGCCCACTCCAATACCTTGACTTTGTTGTCCTTAAGCCATTTTGCCACAACTTTGGAAGTATGCTTGGAGTCATTGTCCATTTGGAAGGCCCTACTTTTGTGAAGTGCACCAGTCCCTACTGCAGCCAAGCATCCCCACAACATGATGCTGTTCTTCGGCTCCCCCTTTTCCTCCAAACATAACGATGGTCATTATGGCCAAACAGTTCTATTTTTGTTTCATCAGACCAGAGGACATTTCTCCAAAAATTACGATCTTTGTCCCCATGTGCAGTACGATCTTTGTCCCCATGTGCAGTACGATATTTGTCCCCATGTGCAGTACGATCTTTGTCCCCATGTGCAGTACGATCTTTGTCCCCATGTGCAGTACGATCTTTGTCCCCATGTGTTCCCATGTGCTTTTTTATGTCTGGCTTTTTTATGGCGGTTTTGGACCAGTGGCTTCTTCCTTGCTGAGCGGCCTTTCAGGTTATGTCAATATAGGACTCGTTTTACTGTGGATATAGATACATTTGTACCTGTTTCCTCCAGCATCTTGACAAGATCCTTTGCTGTTGTTCTGGGATTGATTTGCACTTTTCGCACCAAAGTACGTTCATCTCTAGGAGACAGAACGCATCTCCTTCCTGAGCGGTATGTCGGCTGCTTAGTCCCATGGTGTTTATACTTGCATACTATTGTTTGTACAGATGAATGTGGCACCTTCTGGCATTTGGAAATTGCTCCCAAGGTTGAAACAGACTTTCTGAGGTCTACAACGTTCTTTCTGAGGTCTTGGCTGATTTCTTTGATTTTCCCATGATGTCAAGCAAAGAAGTCCACGATCACCTCCTTTTTTTTGTTGATGCGGTATACTTATCTTATAAAAAACAATCAATCTTCACATAATCCCTAGTTAACTACACATGGTTGATGATATTACGAGGATAACTAAGCTTGACCTGCGTTGCATATAATCAATGCGGTGCCCGTTAATTTATCCTCGAATCACAGCCTACTTCAACTTCGCCAAACGGGTGATAATTTAACAAAAACCCAAAAGTACAATCGTTGCACGAATATACCTAACCATAAACATCAACACCTTTCTTAAAATCAACACACAGAAGTATATTTTTTTAAACCTGCATATTTAGTGAAAAGAAATTCATGTTAGCAGGCAATTTTAACTCGGGAAATTGTGTCACTTCTCTTGCGTTCAGTGCAAGTAGAGTCAGGGAATATGTAACAGTTTGCATCGCCTGGCTCATTGAACTGTGTGAATACCATTTATTCCTAACAAAGGCCGTAATTAATTTGCCAGAATTTTAAATTGAAGGTTGTGCAATGTAACAGCAATATTTACACTTAGGGTTTCCACCCGTTCGATAACAAACAGAACGGTTCCGTATTTCACTGAAAGAATAAACGTTTTGTTTTCAAAATTATAGTTTCTGGATTTGACCATATTAATGACCAAAGGCTGGTATTTCTGTGTTTATTATATTATAATTAAGTCTATGATTGGATATTTAATAGAGCAGTCTGACTGAGCGGTGGTAGGCAGCAGCAGGCTCGTAAGCATTCATTCAAACAGCACTTTACTGCGTTTGCCAGCAGCTGTTTAAGCATATCAACTCCCTATCAACTCCTAAGATTAAGCTGGCGATACTAAAGTGCCTATTAGAACATCCAATAGTGAAAGGTCTATGAAATACAAATGGTATAGAGAGAAATAGTCCTATAATTCCTATAATAACTACAACCTAAAACTTCTTAATTGGGAATATTGAAGACTCATGTTAAAAGGAACCACCAGCTTTCATATGTTCTCATGTTCTGAGCAAGGAACTGAAACATTAGCTTTTTAACATAGCACATAGTGCACTTTTACTTTCTTCTCCAACACTGATTTTTTAATTATTTAAACCAAATTGAGCATGTTTCATTATTTATTTGAGACTAAATTGATTTTATTAATGTATTATATTAAGCTAAAATAAAACTGTTCTAGTTCCTTAAGCTTAATGATGGGCTTGGAGGGTACTATGGTGTTGAATGCTGAGCTGTAGTCAATGAACAGCATTCTTACATAGGTATTCCTCTTGTCCAGATGGGATAGGGCAGTGTGATGGCGTTTACATCATCTATGGACCTGTTGGGGCGGTATGCAAACTGAAGTGGTTCTAGGGTGGCAGTGATATGATCCTTGACTAGTCTCTCAAAGCACTTCATGATGACAGAAGTGAGAGCTACGGGGCGATAACTGAACTAAATGACTGACTATCTTTGCCTTACAGGAACAATGGTGGCAATCTTGAAGCATGTGGAGACATGCTCGTAAAACACACCAGCCAGCTGTTCTGCTCATGCTCTGAGGACGCGGCTAGGGATGCCGTCTGGGCCAGCAGCCTTGCGAGGGTTAACACGTCTAAATGTCTTACTTTCGTCGGCCACGGAGAAGGATAGGGGGGGCCCGCAGTCCTTGGTAGGGGGCCGCGTCGGTGGCACTGAATAATCCTCAAAGCGGGCAAAAAAGGTGTTTAGTTTGTCTGGAAGCAAGATGTCGATTTCCGTAACGTGGCTGGTTTTCTTTTTGTAGTCCGTATTTGCCTGTAGGCCCGGCCACATACGTCTCGTTTCTGGGCTGTTGAATTGCGACTCCATTTTGTCCCTATACCGACATTTCACTTGTTTGATTGCCTTGCGGAGGGAATAAATACACTGTTTATATTCGGCCATATTCCCCGACCTCTTTCCATGATTGAATGAGATGGTTTGACCTTTCAGATGCCACCGTTTCTGGTTGGGGTAGGTTTTAATAGTCACAGTGGGGTACAGCATCTCCAATGCACTCGCTAATAAACTCACTCACCGAGTCAGAGTATAAATCGATGTTATTGTCTGAGGCTTCCCGGAAACATTTTCCGGTCTACGTGATCAAAACAATCTTGAAGCGTTGATTCCGATTGGTCAGACCAGCGTTGATCTGACCAATCGGAATCGACGCGGTTCTAGTCACGAGTACATTCTGTTTGAGTTTCTGCCTATAGGACGGTAAGAGCATGATGGAGTCGATTCCGATTGGTCAGACCAGCGTTGAATGGTTCTAGTCACGGGTACAACCTGTTTGAGTTTCTGCCTATAGGACGGTAAGAGCAAGATGGAGTCGATTCCGATTGGTCAGACCAGCGTTGAATGGTTCTAGTCACGGGTACATTCTGTTTGAGTTTCTGCCTATAGCACGGTAAGAGCAAGATGGAGTCGATTCCGATTGGTCAGACCAGCATTGAATGGTTCTAGTCACGGGTACAACCTGTTTGAGTTTCTGCCTATAGGACGGTAAGAGCAAGATGGAGTCGATTCCGATTGGTCAGACCAGCGTTGAATGGTTCTAGTCACGGGTACATTCTGTTTGAGTTTCTGCCTATAGGACGGTAAGAGCAAGATGGAGTCGATTCCGATTGGTCAGACCAGCATTGAATGGTTCTAGTCACGGGTACATTCTGTTTGAGTTTCTGCCTATAGGACGGTAAGAGCAAGATGGAGTCGTGGTCGGATTTGCAGAAGGGAGGGCCTTGTATGCATTGCAGAAGTTAGAGTAGCAGTGGTCCAGTGTTTTGCTCGAGAGGGTACTACAGTCAATGTGGTGGTAGAATTTAGGTAGCCTTGTTCTCAAATTAGCTTTGTTAAAATCCCCAGCTACAATAGGGGGGACAGTGTGAGTTCTGGTTCCTGTCACCAGGGGGCAGTGTGAATCCCCCCACATCATACCAGAGGAGGTTCAATCCCCCCACACCGTACCAGAGGAGGTTCAATCCCCCTACACCGTACCAGAGGCGGTTCAATCCCCCACATTTACATTTACATTTAAGTCATTTAGCAGACGCTCTTATCCAGAGCGACTTACACCGTACCAGAGGAGGTTCAATCCCCCCACACCGTACCAGAGGAGGTTCAATCCCCCCACACCGTACCAGAGGAGGTTCAATCCCCCCACACCATACCAGAGGAGGTTCAATCCCCCCACACCATACCAGAGGCGGTTCAATCCCCCCACACCGTACCAGAGGAGGTTCAATCCCCCCACACCGTACCAGAGGAGGTTCAATCCCCCCACACCGTACCAGAGGAGGTTCAATACCCCCACACCGTACCAGAGGAGGTTCAATTCCCCCCACACCGTACAAGAGGAGGTTCAATCCCCCCACACCGTACCAGAGGAGGTTCAATCCCCCCACACCGTACCAGAGGAGGTTCAATCCCCCACACCGTACCAGAGGAGGTTCAATCCCCCACACCATACCAGAGGAGGTTCAATCCCCCCATTTGGTTTTAATCCAGAGAGGATAGAAAAAGTATCTAGATCCTTTATGAGGCCGTGGAGGGATTCTAAATGCAGATTTAAAAGAAAACATGAATCATCAGTGTACAATGACACCTTTGTTTTTAGTCCCTGGGTTTCTAATCCCTTAATATTATTGTAGGGTCTGATTTTAACAGCTAACATTTCAGTGTCAATAATAAATAGATATGCTGATAGTGGACAACCTTGTTTTACTCCTCTTGACAGTTTAAAACTTTGAGATGTAGCCATTATTTGTTATTTTACACCTACTATACATAACTTTAAACCATTTTATAAGAGATTCTTTTCCAGGCATTTATATATAAACTCATCGTCGTACTTTATCAAAAGCTTTTTCAAAATCAACTCTGAAAACCAGACCTGGTTTCCCCGGTATTTCATAGTATTCTATTGTTTCCAGTACTTGTCTTATATTATCTCCAATGTATCGTCCATGTAAAAAAAAACTGTCTGATGAGGATGAATAATATCTGACAAAACCTTTTTAATTTTATGCTCCAAGCATTTTAGAATTTTAGATTTTAGAATTTTAGATTTTTAGAATTTTAGAATTTTTGCATCACAACACTGAAGTGTAAGAGTCCTCCAATTTTTTAAAAACAGACTAGAGTTTACAATTGGCTCATTCATCCCCCTTCTTTCCCCTGTAACTATTGCCCAGGTCGTTGCTGTAAATGAGAACGCGTTCTCAGTCAACTTACCTGGTAAAATAACGGATCAATAAATCAAATGGATCTTTATATATACACCACTTGGATCCTGTTTCAGTAATAATGAAATCAGACCTTGTCGAGTGTCCAATAATCTACCATTCATATATAAAACATGCTGATAACGGACCTCCTCAGTATATCAACAAAAGTTTGGTTTACCTCCACTGGTATGTCATCCAGCCCTGGAGTTTGGTTTACCTCCACTGGTATGTCATCCAGCCCTAGAGTTTGGTATACCTCCACTGGTATGTCATCCAGCCCTGGAGTTTGGTATACCTCCACTGGTATGTCATCCAGCCCTGGAGTTTTCCCAGAATTAAAGGTTTTAATCGCATCAAGAAGTTCCTCTGTAATTTGGCCTTTCTGTACAGATGTTAATTTCACGTTATTAATAGTAAAAAAAATCCATACAATTAGCTTCGGTCAGTGGAGATGTATGAAACTGAAACGAAAACATATTCTTAAAGTACTTTACTTCCTCGTTCAAAATATCGTTTGGTAATTACATCATTTTAGTTTCAGTAACTTATTTTTGGTAGCATTTCTATGTTCATATTCCATCCAGTTCGCTTTATTTTTTATAATATATTTACACTGGATCTTTCTTCAATAAGTTCCTCCGTTTCATTGACCTGGCACTGTTTCCCAATGCTAACGTTTTAGCATTTGTGGCACACATCTCATTCGAGTCATGGTACCGATGTTAGCATTACGGTATGTACCAATCATCTAGCAGAAGAGAAGAGGCAAAACGAGAGGGTTTACTTCGCCCCGAAATCTCTCAATAAGTGTCGGATTGTCAGCAAAAAAGTGAACTGCTAATTTCCTACGTGAGGTTTATATGCAGACTAGAGCCATCGGCCGCATGTTGATTTGGTACATCCACACCATACGCAAATCTGGACTCGTAGGTTGAAATACCAACACAAACTCTGAACCAACCAACCTACACAGTAATGGACATTTGGCTAGCTAGCTCACTGTTGCTAGCTAATTTGTCCTGGGATATAAACATTGGGTTGTTATTTTACCTGAAATGCACAAGGTCCTATTTTTCTGGATCTTTCTAGAATTTTGACCCATTTTGAGTCACACTACATCGTGTGTTCTCTACTCGGACAATTAATCCAGAGATAAAAGGGTTGGTTTATAGTAATCATTATCTTCTTCTTCTGTGGACTTTATATGGCGGTTGGTAACCAACTTTAAGGTGCATTACCACCACCAACTGGACTTCAGTTCATCTTTCAATCATGGGTATATATGCTCCTAAAAACCAATGAGTAGATGGGAGTGGCGGGACTTGCAGCACGTCATCTAAACTACTCGCGCACATCAATGAGCTTCTGTTTGGCTACTTGGCTCTATTTCCAAACTGCCAACGAGCATCTGCATCGGTCTAGTCAGCATTGTTACAAATGCACTGTTAGAAATGGACGCCGTGGCAACTGTGAAAAAAAAACCTTTATATGGGAGTTGTGCCTGTTGTTTACACACGTCTCTGCCCTCTCATTGGCTAGAATGGTCCCACTCAATTATCTTGTCAATATAACATCTTTGCTGTAAAGTGACTTTGTTGAGCTTCACAATCCATTTGAGATACTTTCAGATGATTCGGACACGATGTCGGAAAATGCTAACGTGAATGGGATTTGTGCCAAAAAAATGCTAATAATGTGAATGGGATTTGTGCCCAAAAAATGCTAATAACGTGAATGGGATTTGTGCCCAAAAAATGCTAATAACGTGAATGGGATTTGTGCCCAAAAAATGCTAATAACGTGAATGGGATTTGTGCCCAAAAAATGCTAATAACGTGAATGGGATTTGTGCCCAAAAAATGCTAACAACGTGTCAGGAAATAAAACCGAATCATGGATTGCCGTCATACCTTTTTCCATTAGACTGCTTACAGGGTAAAGCAAATCAATTGTGTGATTTTGTAATTTGGGTGAACTGTCCCTTTAATGGACTCCTTTTTTTAGAAAATCAGCTGAGTTATTTAAGGCCCATCTCTTCTCCCACCATGATATCGATCCAACGCTGAAACATCAATGACTTCACACTAACAAATGGCCCCCAACTCGTACAGGTTTTCTCCAATGACTTCACACTAACAAATGGCCCCCAACTCGTACAGGTTTTCTCCTCACAGAAAGGATGGAAATAATCAAACAAAAACACAGGAAAAACCACGAGCAGAATAAAGTATCAAACTCCCTCTCTCTGCCCCCCCTCCCTCACCCTCTCTCTGCCCCCCCTCCCCCGCCCTCTCTCTGCCCCCCCCAGCCCTCTCGCTGCCTCTCTCTTCTAAACAAATAATTATTTTTACCATCCAACTTCTCTCACTCTCCCTGTGCCTCTCTCTCTCTCTCTCTCTCTCTCTCTCTCTCCCTGTGCCCCTCTCTCTCTCTCTCTCCCTGTGCCCCTCTCTCTCTCTCTCCCTGTGCCCCTCTCTCTCTCGCTCTCCCTGTGCCCCTCTCTCTCTCTCTCCCTGTGCCCCTCTCTCTCTCTCTCTCCCTGCACCCCCCTCTCTCTCGCGCTCTCCCTGTGCCCCTCTCTTTCTCGCTCTTCCTGTGCCTCTCTCTCTCTCGCTCTTCCTGTGCCCCTCTCTCGCTCTCCCTCGCTCTCCCTGTGCCCCTCTCTCTCCCTGTGCCTCTCTCTCCCTCGCTACCCTCTCCCTCGCTCTCTCCCTCGCTCTCTCCCTCGCTCTCCCTGTGCCTCTCTCTCCCTCACTCCCCCTCTCCCTCGCTCTCCCTGTGCCTCCCTCGCTCTCTCTCCCTCGCTCCCGCTCTCCCTCGCTCTCCTAAACACAGTTTTAACCATCCAACTTTTTAAAGGCTTTTTGCAGAAGGGATAAAGGATCCAGAAAAACAGATGCTCTTCCTGGTGAACCTTGTATACACATTTGTGGGATGAGAAGTCTCTTTAATAACTCTGCTTTAGCTTTAAGCTAAATTCTGTTCTCTTTAATAACTCTGCTTTAGCTTTAAGCTAAATTCAGTTCTCTTTAATAACTCTGCTTTAGCTTTAAGCTAAATTCAGTTCTCTTTAATAGCTCTGCTTTAGCTTTAAGCTAAATTCAGTTCTCTTTAATAGCTCTGCTTTAGCTTTAAGCTAAATTCTGTTCGCATTTACAAATCTTCTAAATAGAACAGTTTAATTTCATGAGAGCGGCGTCTTTTATGTTTCTTTAAATATAACTACGGCTTCCTAAATATAGGGCTGTCACAAACCTCGCCGAAGATGGTGCCTCTTCGTTTTGAGTTATTGGGTAATTGGGTACACCTGTTTTGTATTAGGGTTTGTTTGTAGGGTATTTAAGGGCACTAGGCCTGCTGGGTATTGGTGCGGGCTTCTGTTACGATCAACTAGGAGTGGTGGGTGGAATCAGGCGCAGAGAGCAGGGTTCAGTCTTTCTTTCAAATGTATTCCCCAGCGCAACAAAACAGTCACGCCAACACACCGGGCGTCATATAAGATGCCAGTCCAAACAACAGGACAAAATAGTCCGGAGAATAAATACAGGAATAACTCACACCATCAAACACAGAGTAACACAAACAAGCCCGCACAAATACCCAGCGGGCCTAGTGCCCTTAAATACCCTACAAACAAACCCTAATACAACAACAGGTGTACCCAATTACCCAAAACAAACGGAAAGGGAATCGATGGCAGCTAATAGGCCGGCGACGACGACCGCCGAGCGCCGCCCGAACAGGAAGAGGCACCATCCTCGGCGAGGTTCGTGACAAGGGTTTACTTCTCTCGGGTGGATTGAAAACGGCAAATATTCTCAATAACAAAACAGGCAGCGGGGAAAACAGAGTAGAGAAACATGTGTATTAAGTCACGTGGGTTTCGTAGGTAGATGTCCATAGTAGTGACAGTCAATGGAGGATTCCTGTGTTCCACTTCGATGCTGGTAATCACTTTGTTTCCTAGTACATCATTTATACAACTCATGCATTATTATCAATGATGGATCAATAATTACACTGGGGAAAAATGGGAAGGAAAAAAAAAACACTCAATATTTTAAAGACGATTAACATTTCACAAACTATAGTTCTTTATTGGAAATAATATGGGTGGCTACTTGGTGGTGGTTGTTTGTCCTTGGGTGCGTTCGTAAAGTCACTCTGGCTGTCGACTCCCATTTCAGAACAGAATGTCGTCAGTGTGAGAGAATAACTGATTCATTTATAAACGCGCAACACACCCGTGTCAGTAAACCTCTGCAAAAAGAAAAACGTAATTCAATTGTTGCCGGCAGCACAGTTACAGTCACCAACGCTCTGGATAACATGCAAACAGCCTAACCAGCTCTGCTAAGGAGAGTAAAATGTTCAGAGTGAGGTGTTCTCTCATTATGTGTCTGGAAGTAGCTAGCAAGCTAACCCACTTTAGCCAGTTAGCTTGTGGGCTTGATTGCCGTTGTGAGGTCAGGACGTTCAGATCAACCCTACTCCTCGGCCAGAGCGTTCCAGTGTGCGCTCTGAATTTACGAACTGACAACGCACTCCGGAGTGAATTTACGAACTGACAACGCCCTCCAGAGTGAATTTACGAACTGACAACGCACTCCAGAGTGAATTTACGAACGCACCCATTGTTGTTGCCATGGTTTTGTTGAGGAGATTCTAGAATGTGTTCCAAGAGTTCTTTCAGGACCAGAGCAGGTCTCCTCTCTTCAGTGCTTCTGAGACGGCAGAGTGAGAGACCATCGATCGCTCCGCCTGCATCCCAAATGCCAACCTATTCCCCTATGTAGTGCGCACTACTTTTTTTTGACCAGAACCCTATGTGCTTTGGGATACAGCCTCAGATGGCAGCGCAGAAGACCGTGGATCCTCTCTCTCTGAGGTGAGGAGGCGTATGGTACCGTATGAAGGATGCTAGTGGTCTCGAGTCCCCATCCAGTGACGCCCTCTCCTGTGTCTGTGTCACTGTGTCCTTCCCATCCTTCACTCATCTTCCTCCTCCTCCTCCTCCTCCCCGTCGGAGAGAGAGGCGCAGGGACAGATCTGTCGGTATCCATCCAGCCAGTTCTCCACCATTTGTGTGACCAGTGGGTGGTTGCGTCGACGGGACGACTTTTGCATTGCGGCCAACATGCCTCCCTCCGTTACACAGCAGTCCAGCCACTCCCTCAACAACTTCTCCTGCTGCTCCTCGTTACCCATCTAGACAGAGAGAGAGAGAGAGAGAGGGAGAGAGACACACATTGGAAAGAATTAACAACAAAATACTAAGCAAACTAGAATGCTATTTGGCCCTACACAGAGAGTACACAGTGGCAGTATACCTGACCACTGTGACTGACCCAAACTTAAGGAAAGCTTTGACTATGTACAGACTTAGTGAGCATAGCCTTGCTATTGAGAAAGGCCGCCGTAGGCAGACATGGCTCTCAAGAGAAGACAGGGAGGAGGCGTGTCTACAGAGACACTGTATTAATGAAGGTGGAGGAGGAGGAGGCATGTCTACAGAGACATCGTATTAATGAAGTTGGAGGAGGCGAGTCTACAGAGACACCGTATTAATGAAGGTGGGGAGGAGGAGGCGTGTCTACAGAGACACCGTATTAATGAAGGTGGGGAGGAGGCGTGTCTACAGAGACACTGTATTAATGAAGGTGGGGAGGAGGAGGCGTGTCTACAGAGACACCGTATTAATGAAGGTGAGGAGGAGGCGTGTCTACAGAGACACCGTATTAATGAAGGTGGAGGAGGCGTGTCTACAGAGACACCGTATTAATGAAGGTGAGGAGGAGGCGTGTCTACAGAGACACTGTATTAATGAAGGTGGAGGAGGAGGCGTGTCGATGGAGACACTGTATTAATGAAGGAGGAGGAGGCTTGTCTACAGAGACACCGTATTAATGAAGGTAGGAGGAGGCGCGTCTACAGAGACACCGTATTAATGAAGGTGAGGAGGAGGCGTGTCTACAGAGACACTGTATTAATGAAGGTGGAGGAGGAGGCGTGTCGATGGAGACACTGTATTAATGAAGGAGGAGGAGGCTTGTCTACAGAGACACCGTATTAATGAAGGTAGGAGGAGGCGCGTCTACAGAGACACCGTATTAATGAAGGTGGGGAGGAGGAGGCGCGTCTACAGAGACACCGTATTAATGAAGGTGGGTGGAGGAGGCGTGTCTACAGAGACACTGTATTCATGAAGGAGGGAGGAGGAGGCGTGTCGATGGAGACACTGTATTAATGAAGGTGGAGGAGGCGTGTCTACAGAGACACTGTATTAATGAAGGAGGGAGGAGGAGGCGTGTCGATGGAGACACTGTATTAATGAAGGAGGAGGAGGCGTGTCTACAAAGACACCGTATTAATGAAGGAGGGAGGAGGCGTGTCTACAGAGACACCGTATTAATGAAGGAGGAGGAGGAGGAGGTGTGTCTACAGAGACATCGTATTAATGAAGGTGGGGAGGAGGAGGCGTGTCTACAGAGACACCGTATTAATGAAGGTGGGGAGGAGGAGGCGTGTCGATGGAGACACTGTATTAATGAACGAGGAGGAGGCGTGTCTACAGAGACACCGTATTAATGAACGAGGAGGAAGCGTGTCTACAAAGACACCGTATTAATGAAGGAGGGAGGAGGAGGCGTGTCGATGGAGACACTGTATTAATGAAGGAGGGGGCGTGTCTACAAAGACACTGTATTAATGAAGGTGGAGGAGGAGGCGTGTCGATGGAGACACTGTATTAATGAAGGAGGAGGAGGCGTGTCAATGGAGGCACTGTATTAATGAAGGTGGGAGGAGGCGTGTCTACAGAGACACTGTATTCATGAAGGAGGGAGGAGGAGGCGTGTCTACAGAGACACCGTATTAATGAAGGAGGGAGGAGGAGGCGTGTCGATGGAGACACTGTATTAATGAACGAGGAGGAGGCGTGTCTACAGAGACACCGTATTAATGAACGAGGAGGAGGCGTGTCTACAAAGACACTGTATTAATGAAGGAGGAGGAGGCGTGTCGATGGAGACACTGTATTAATGAAGGAGGAGGAGGCGTGTCTACAGAGACACCGTATTAATGAAGGAGGAGGAGGCGTGTCTACAAAGACACTGTATTAATGAAGGAGGAGGAGGCGTGTCGATGGAGACACTGTATTAATGAAGGAGGAGGAGGCGTGTCTACAAAGACACTGTATTAATGAAGGAGGGAGGAGGAGGCGTGTCGATGGAGACACTGTATTAATGAAGGAGGAGGCGTGTCGATGGAGACACTGTATTAATGAAGGAGGAGGCGTGTCTACAAAGACACTGTATTAATGAAGGTGGAGGAGGAGGCGTGTCGATGAAGACACTGTATTAATTGATGGAGACACTGTATTAATGAAGGAGGAGGAGGCGTGTCTACAAAGACACTGTATTAATGAAGGCGGGGAGGAGGCTATATGATAAGAGCTAGGTGATAAGAGCTATTTGATCAAATCTAGGTGATGAGAGCTATTTGATAAGAGCTAGGTGAATGAGTAAACCGTTTGGATAAAGGGATTGTAAATAAAAACGACAATTGTTTTAAATACACACTGAGTGTACAAAACATTGAACACCTTCCTAATATTGAGTTGCACCCCCCCCTCCCTCCTTTTGCCCCTCAGAACAGCCTCAATTCATCAGGGCATTGATTCTACAAGGTGTTGAAAGCGTTCCACAGGGATCCTGGCCCATGTTGACTCTAATGCTTCCCCAACAGTTGTGTCAGGTTGTCTGGATGTCCTTTGGGTGGTGGACCGTTCTTGATACACACAGGAAACGGTTGAGCGTGAAAAACCCAGCAGCGTTGCAGTTCTTGACACAAACCAGTATACCTGGTACCTACTACCATAGCCTGTTCAAAAGGCCCTTACATATATATAACCCTCTGAATGTCACACATACACAATTCATGTCTCAAGGTCTAACAATCCTTATTTAACCACCTGTCTCCTCCCCTTCATCTACATATCTCCTCCCCTTCATCTACATGTCTCCTCCCCTTCATCTACATGCCTCCTCCCCTTCATCTACATGTCTCCTGCCCTTCATCTACATGTCTCCTGCCCTTCATCTACATGTCTCCTCCCCTTCATCTACATGTCTCCTCCCCTTCATCTACATGTCTCCTCCCCTTCATCTACATGTCTCCTCCCCTTCATCTACATGTCTGCTCCCCTTCATCTACACTGTTTGAAGTGGATTTAACAAGTGACATCAATAAGGGATCATATCTTTCACCTGGATCCACCTGGTCAGGCTGTCATGGAAAGATCAGGTGTTCCTAATGTTTTAGATTTCTAGAATGTTCTCATTATATGTCCGGAAATTTCACTGTATTTTAGTATAATTTATATCGTGTTAAATATCATCCACTATCGGTAGCCACCGTCAGTTATACCCACATACATTAATAACTGTCACTTTACTGTCAGTTATACCCACAGACATGAATAACTGTCAGTTATACCCACATACATTAATAACTGTCACTTTACTGTCAGATATACCCACAGACATGAATAACTGTCAGTTATACCCACATACATTAATAACTGTCTCTTTACTGTCAGTTATACCCACAGACATGAATAACTGTCAGTTATACCCACATACATTAATAACTGTCAGTTATACCCACATACATTAATAACTGTCTCTTTACTGTCAGTTATACCCACAGACATTAATAACTGTCAGTTATACCCACATACATTAATAACTGTCAGTTATACCCACATACATTAATAACTGTCTCTTTACTGTCAGTTATACCCACATACATTAATAACTGTCTCTTTACTGTCAGTTATACCCACATACATTAATAACTGTCACTTTACTGTCAGTTATACCCACATACATTAATAACTGTCAGTTATACCCACATACATTAATAACTGTCAGTTATACCCACATACATTAATAACTGTCAGTTATACCCACATACATTAATAACTGTCACTTATACCAACATACATTAATAACTGTCACTTTACTGTCAGTTATACCCACATACATTAATAACTGTCACTTTACTGTCAGTTATACCCACATAGATTAATAACTGTCAGTTATACCCACATACATTAATAACTGTCAGTTATACCAACATACATTAATAACTGTCACTTTACTATCAGTTATACCCACATACATTAATAACTGTCACTTTACTGTCAGTTATACCCACATACATTAATAACTGTCACTTTACTGTCAGTTATACCCACATACATTAATAACTGTCAGTTATACCCACATACATTAATAACTGTCTCTTTACTGTCAGTTATACCCACATACATTAATAACTGTCACTTTACTGTCAGTTATACCCACATAGATTAATAACTGTCAGTTATACCCACATACATTAATAACTGTCAGTTATACCAACATACATTAATAACTGTCACTTTACTATCAGTTATACCCACATACATTAATAACTGTCACTTTACTGTCAGTTATACCCACATACATTAATAACTGTCACTTTACTGTCAGTTATACCCACATACATTAATAACTGTCACTTTACTGTCAGTTATACCCACATACATTAATAACTGTCAGTTATACCCACATACATTAATAACTGTCAGTGATACCCACATACATTAATAACTGTCTCTTTACTGTCAGTTATACCCACAGACATTAATAACTGTCTCTTTACTGTCAGTTATACCCACATACATTAATAACTGTCACTTTACTGTCAGTTATACCCACATACATTAATAACTGTCAGTTATACCCACATACATTAATAACTGTCAGTTATACCCACATACATTAATAACTGTCACTTATACCAACATACATTAATAACTGTCACTTTACTGTCAGTTATACCCACATACATTAATAACTGTCACTTTACTGTCAGTTATACCCACATAGATTAATAACTGTCAGTTATACCCACATACATTAATAACTATCAGTTATACCCACATACATTAATAACTGTCACTTTACTGTCAGTTATACCCACATACATTAATAACTGTCACTTTACTGTCAGTTATACCCACATACATTAATAACTGTCAGTTATACCCACATACATTAATAACTGTCACTTTACTGTCAGTTATACCCACATACATTAATAACTGTCAGTTATACCCACATACATTAATAACTGTCTCTTTACTGTCAGTTATACCCACATACATTAATAACTGTCTCTTTACTGTCAGTTATACCCACATACATTTATAACTGTCAGTTATACCCACATACATTAATAACTGGCACTTTACTGTCAGTTATACCCACATACATTAATAACTGTCAGTTATACCCACATACATTAATAACTGTCAGTTATACCCACATACATTTATAACTGTCACTTTACTGTCCCACTTTTCACTGTAGATGCGGAAGGTCGATATCGGCGGGTTGAGACACCAAAAAAACAACATCTCTCTAGTTTAAACAGATGGATTTTAATATTATGTAATTAGATTTCCTCTGGGGGGGGGGGTGGACAATGTAGGCTAAGAGTTAATGTTACCTCTTGTGCAGACAGGAAATGTACATGCAGCAGTTTTCTCTCGCTGTCCACCAGCGGCAGGAAGGTTACGGTGACGTCATCGTCAGTGTTAAGGTTGGCGCCCGCGCCGCGATTGTCGTAGCCGTCGTTCTCCATGGCGACCAGGGCAGAGAAGTGTCCGCGTGTGTAACCCAGGGCGATGGGACTTTTCCAACAGAAGCTCTGCTCCCACAACAGGGGCAAGTACACACCTGTACAGGTAGAGACACAGGTCAGTCTCAGACAGGTACACACCTGTACAGGTAGAGAGACAGGTCAGTGTCTCTATCAGTTAATCAAATGGCTACCCGGACTTTATGCCTTTCTCTCCTACTATGTACATAGTACTAAAAATAACCAAACCAAACCTACACGTACATATTACCTCAATAAATCTCCCAACTACCTCGTACCCCAGTACGCCGACTCACTACTCCCTCGTACCCCAGTACCCCGACTCACTACTACCTCGTACCCCAGTACCCCGACTCACTACTACCTCGTACCCCAGTACCCCTACTCACTACTACCTCGTACCCCAGTACCCCGACTCACTACTACCTCATACCCCAGTACACCGACTCACTACTACCTCGTACCCCGACTCACTACTACCTCATACCCCACTACGCCTCGTACCCCAGTACCCCGACTCACTACTACCTCATACCCCACTACGCCGACTCACTACTACCTCGTACCCCAGTACCCCGACTCACTACTACCTCGTACCCCACTACGCCGACTCGCTACTACCTCGTACCCCACTACCCCGACTCACTACTACCTCGTTCCCCAGTACCCCGACTCACTACTACCTCGTTCCCCAGGACCCTGACTCACTACTACCTTGTACCCCAGTACACCGACTCACTACTACCCCGTACCCCAACTCACTACTACCTCGTTCCCCAGTACCCCGACTCACTACTACCTCGTACCCCAGTACCCCGACTCACTACTACCTCGTACCCCAGTACCCCAACTCACTACTACCTCATACCCCAGTACCCCAACTCACTACTACCTCGTACCCCAGTACCCCAACTCACTACTACCTCGTACCCCAGTACACCGACTCACTACTACCTCGTACCCCGACTCACTACTACCTCATACCCCACTACGCCGACTCACTGCTACCTCGTACCCCAGGACCCTGACTCACTACTACCTCGTACCCCACTACGCCGACTCACTGCTACCTCGTACCCCAGTACCCTGACTAACTACTACCTCGTACCCCAGTACCCCGACTCACTACTACCTCGTACCCTAGTACCCCGACTCAATACTACCTCGTACTCCAGTACACCGACTCACTACTACCTCGTTCCCCAGTACACCGACTCACTACTACCTCGTACCCCAGTACCCCGAATCACTACTACCTCGGACCCCAGTACCCGACTCACTACTACCTCGTTCCCCAGGACCCTTACTCACTACTACCCCGTACCCCAGTACCCCGACTCACTACTACCTCGTACCCCAGTACCCCGACTCACTACTACCTCGTACCCCAGTACCCCGACTCACTACTACCTCGTACCCCAGTACCCCGACTCACTACTACCTCGTACCCCAGTACCTCGACTCACTACTACCTCGTACCCCAGTACCCCGACTCACTACTACCTCGTACACCAGTACCTCGACTCACTACTACCTCGTACCCCAGTATACCGACTCACTGCTAGGGCCCTTCTATTAACTGTAGTCTATTTTGAACATGAAAGGAAATGGATTTACATGGAGAGCCATGTTGTTTTAATGTTACCCAGCGACCATGCATGGCAACCCCACTCCTGGGCCCCTCGCGCCCACAACCCACATACATCTCTGCTATGGGCTAATATGTTGTTCCTATAAGGTTTCATATGTAGGCTCAGTTTAGACAGAGACAGAGACACACACACACACCTCATGATACAGCTTCCTCTGGTCTAATACTCCAGGACCCTGACTCAATACTACCTCATACCCCGACTCACTACTACCTCGTACCCCGACTCACTACTACCTCATACCCCGAATCACTACTACCTCGGACCCCAGTACCCGACGCACTACTACCTCGTTCCCCAGGACCCTTACTCACTACTACCTCGTTCCCCAGTACCCCAACTCACTACTACCTCGTACCCCAGTACCCCAACTCACTACTACCTCGTACTCCAGCACCCCGACTCACTACTACCTCGTACCCCAGTACCCCGACTCACTACTACCTCGTACCCCAGTACCCCGACTCACTACTACCTCGTTCTCCAGTACCCCGACTCACTACTACCTCGTTCCCCAGTACCCCAACTCACTACTACCTCGTACCCCAGTACCCCAACTCACTACTACCTCGTACTCCAGCACCCCGACTCACTACTACCTCGTACCCCAGTACCCCGACTCACTACTACCTCGTACCCCAGTACCCCGACTCACTACTACCTCGTACCCCAGTACCCTGACTCACTCCTACCTCGTACCCCGACTCACTACTACCTCGTACCCCGACTCACTACTACCTCGTTCCCCAGTACCCCGACTCACTACTACCTCGTTCCCCAGTACCCCGACTCACTACTACCTCGTTCCCCAGTACCCCGACTCATTACTACCTCGTTCCCCAGTACCCTGACTCACTACTACCTCGTTCCCCAGTACACCGACTCACTACTACCTCGTACCCCAGTACCTTGACTCACTACTACCTCGTACCCCAGTACCTTGACTCACTACTACCTCATACCCCAGTACCTTGACTCACTAGTACCTCGTACCCCAGTACCCCGACTCACTACTACCTCATTCCCCAGGACCCTGACTCACTACTACCTCGTTCCCCAGGACCCTGACTCTCTACTACCTCGTACCCCAGTACCCCGACTCACTACTACCTCGTTCCCCAGGACCCTGACTCACTACTACCTCGTACCCCAGTACCCCGACTCACTACTACCTCGTACCCCAGGACCCCGACTCACTACTACCTCATTCCCCAGGACCCTGACTCACTACTACCTCGTTCCCCAGGACCCTGACTCTCTACTACCTCGTACCCCAGTACCCCGACTCACTACTACCTCGTTCCCCAGGACCCTGACTCACTACTACCTCGTACCCCAGTACCCCGACTCACTACTACCTCGTACCCCAGGACCCCGACTCACTACTACCTCGTACCCCGACTCACTACTCTCTCGTACCCCGACTCACTACTACCTCGTACCCCGACTCACTACTACCTCGTACCCCGACTCACTACTACCTCGTACCCCAGTACCCTGACTCACTCCTACCTCGTACCCCGACTCACTACTACCTCGTACCCCGACTCACTACTACCTCGTTCCCCAGTACCCCGACTCACTACTACCTCGTTCCCCAGTACCCCGACTCACTACTACCTCGTTCCCAGTACCCCGACTCATTACTACCTCGTTCCCCAGTACCCTGACTCACTACTACCTCGTTCCCCAGTACACCGACTCACTACTACCTCGTACCCCAGTACCTTGACTCACTACTACCTCGTACCCCAGTACCTTGACTCACTACTACCTCATACCCCAGTACCTTGACTCACTAGTACCTCGTACCCCAGTACCCCGACTCACTACTACCTCATTCCCCAGGACCCTGACTCACTACTACCTCGTTCCCCAGGACCCTGACTCTCTACTACCTCGTACCCCAGTACCCCGACTCACTACTACCTCGTTCCCCAGGACCCTGACTCACTACTACCTCGTACCCCAGTACCCCGACTCACTACTACCTCGTACCCCAGGACCCCGACTCACTACTACCTCGTACCCCGACTCACTACTACCTCGTACCCCGACTCACTACTACCTCGTACCCCGACTCACTACTACCTCGTACCCCGACTCACTACTACCTTGTACCCCACTACGCCGACTCACAACTACCTCGTTCCCCAGGACCCCGACTCACTACTACCTCGTACCCCAGTACACCGACTCACTACTACCTCGTACCCCAACTCACTACTACCTCGTTCCCCAGGACCCCGACTCACTACTACCTCGTACCCCAGTACACCGACTCACTACTACCTCGTACCCCAACTCACTACTACCTCGTACCCCAGTACCCCAATTCACTACTACCTCGTACCCCAGTACCCCGACTCACTACTACCTCGTTCCCCAGTACCCCGACTCACTACTACCTCGTTCCCCGACTCACTACTACCTCGTTCCCCGACTCACTACTACCTCGTACCCCAGTACCCCGACTCACTACTACCTCGTTCTCCAGTACCCCGACTCACTACTACCTCGTTCCCGACTCACTACTACCTCGTTCCCGACTCACTACTACCTCGTACCTCAGTACCCCGACTCACTACTACCTCGTACCTCCGTACCTTGCCTCGGGAACTGTTACTCCTTGTATATAGACTGTACATCGCCTCGTTGTTATTTTATTGCGTTACAAATGTCTTTTTATCAATTTGCTAATTTTTGTACTTTTTAACTGCACTGTTGGGAAAGGGCTCGTAGGTAAGCATTTCACGGTAAAGTCTACATACCGTATTACATTTGATCCCAAAATAATAGCAAATGAAAACACTTATTCCCCCAACGAGGGCCTTGAGTGGTCCTTTCATGATCTAGTGTTGCTGCATTGGTTGCTAGGGCCCTTCTATTAACTGTAGTCTATTTTGAACATGAAAGGAAATGGATTTACATGGAGTGCCATGTTGTTTTAATGTTACCCAGCAACCATGCATGGCAACCCCGCTCCTGGGCCCCTCGCGCCCACAACCCATATACAACTCTGCTATGGGCTAATATGTGGTTCCTATAAGGTTTCATATGTAGGCTCAGTTTAGACAGAGACAGAGACGCATACACACACAGTCTCTATCTACAGCTTCCTCTGGTCTAATAACAACACACACAGTCTCTATCTACAGCTTCCTCTGGTCTGATAACACACAGTCTCTATCTACAGCTTCCTCTGGTCTAATAACAGCACACAGTCTCTATCTACAGCTTCCTCTGGTCTGATAACACACAGTCTCTATCTACAGCTTCCTCTGGTCTGATAACACACAGTCTCTATCTACAGCTTCCTCTGGTCTAATAACACACAGTCTCTATCTACAGCTTCCTCTGGTCTGATAACAGCACACACAGTCTCTATCTACAGCTTCCTCTGGTCTAATAACAACACACACAGTCTCTATCTACAGCTTCCTCTGGTCTAATAACAGCACACAGTCTCTATCTACAGCTTCCTCTGGTCTGATAACACACAGTCTCTATCTACAGCTTCCCCTGGTCTAATAACACACAGTCTCTATCTACAGCTTCCCCTGGTCTAATAACACACAGTCTCTATCTACAGCTTCCCCTGGTCTAATAACACACAGTCTCTATCTACAGCTTCCTCTGTTCTAATAACAACACACACAGTCTCTATCTACAGCTTCCTCTGGTCTGATAACACACAGTCTCTATCTACAGCTTCCTCTGGTCTAATAACAACACACACAGTCTCTATCTACAGCTTCCTCTGGTCTAATAACAACACACACAGTCTCTATCTACAGCTTCCTCTGGTCTGATAACACACAGTCTCTATCTACAGCTTCCCCTGGTCTAATAACACACAGTCTCTATCTACAGCTTCCTCTGGTCTAATAACAACACACACAGTCTCTATCTACAGCTTCCTCTGGTCTAATAACACAGTCTCTATCTACAGCTTCACCTGGTCTAATAACACAGTCTCTATCTACAGCTTCCTCTGGTCTAATAACAACACACACAGTCTCTATCTACAGCTTCACCTGGTCTAATAACAACACACACAGTCTCTATCTACAGCTTCCTCTGGTCTAATAACAACACACACAGTCTCTATCTACAGCTTCCTCTGGTCTAATAACAACACACACAGTCTCTATCTACAGCTTCCTCTGGTCTAATAACACTCAGTCTCTATCTACAGCTTCCTCTGGTCTAATAACAACACACACAGTCTCTATCTACAGCTTCCTCTGGTCTAATAACAGCACACAGTCTCTATCTACAGCTTCCTCTGGTCTGATAACACACAGTCTCTATCTACAGCTTCCTCTGGTCTGATAACACACAGTCTCTATCTACAGCTTCCTCTGGTCTAATAACACGCAGTCTCTATCTACAGCTTCTTCTGGTCTAATAACAACACAGTCTCTATCTACAGCTTCCTCTGGTCTAATAACACACAGTCTCTATCTACAGCTTCCTCTGGTCTGATAACAGCACACACAGTCTCTATCTACAGCTTCCTCTGGTCTAATAACAACACACACAGTCTCTATCTACAGCTTCCTCTGGTCTAATAACAACACACACAGTCTCTATCTACAGCTTCCTCTGGTCTGATAACACACAGTCTCTATCTACAGCTTCCTCTGGTCTAATAACACATAGTCTCTATCTACAGCTTCCTCTGGTCTAATAACACACAGTCTCTATCTACAGCTTCCTCTGGTCTAATAACAACACACACAGTCTCTATCTACAGCTTCCTCTGGTCTAATAACACACAGTCTCTATCTACAGCTTCACCTGGTCTAATAACACAGTCTCTATCTACAGCTTCCTCTGGTCTGATAACACACAGTCTCTATCTACAGCTTCCTCTGGTCTAATTACAACACACAGTCTCTATCTACAGCTTCCTCTGGTCTAATAAAACACACACAGTCTCTATCTACAGCTTCCTCTGGTCTAATAACAACACACTATTTCACATGCAGGGTCAAGGTTGGTAAAATCCTGCCACCCACTCTATAATGACATGACGTGTGTGTCTTTCTCTCTCTCTCTACAGGTCTGGGGTCAGACTGACTGGTCTACTTATATAAATGTGAGTTATAGCTAGAACTCTCTACAGGTCTGAGGTCAGACTGACTGGTCTACTTATATAGATGTGAGTTATAGCTAGAACCCGTTACCTAGCTGCCCATTAGTCTCTATCTCTCTCTCTCTCTACAGGTCTGAGGTCAGACTGACTGGTCTACTTATATAGATGTGAGTTATAGCTAGAACCCGTTACCTAGCTGCCCATTAGTCTCTATCTCTCTCTCTCTCTACAGGTCTGGGGTCAGACTGACTGGTCTACTTATATAGATGTGAGTTATAGCTAGAACTCTCTACAGGTCTGGGGTCAGACTGACTGGTCTACTTATATAGATGTGAGTTATAGCTAGAACTCTCTACAGGTCTGAGGTCAGACTGACTGGTCTACTTATATAGATGTGAGTTATAGCTGGAACCCGTTACCTAGCTGCCCATTATGTTTGAAAGACTGAAGTGTTTGGGTCCTCGTTAAACCTGCTTATTATCACAATAGACTCCCAAGATAATAATTCTGCCGCTCTACTCACCTTGGAAACGAGTGTAGCCTAACGTCTCTCCACTCACCTTGGAAACGAGTGTAGCCTAACGTCTCTCTACTCACCATGGAAACAAGTGTAGCCTAACGTCTCTCCACTCACCATGGAAACGAGTGTAGCCTTGGAAACGAGTGTAGCCTATCGTTTCTCCACTCACCATGGAAACGAGTGTAGCCTAACGTTTCTCCACTCACCATGGAAACGAGTGTAGCCTAACGTCTCTCCACTCACCATGGAAACGAGTGTAGCCTAACGTCTCTCCACTCACCTGGGAAACGAGTGTAGCCTTGGAAACGAGTGTAGCTTAACGTCTCTCCACTCACCATGGAAACGAGTGTAGCCTTGGAAACGAGTGTAGCCTAACATCTCTCCACTCACCTTGGAAACGAGTGTAGCCTAACGTCTCTACTCACCTTGGAAACGAGTGTAGCCTTGGAAACGAGTGTAGCTTAACGTCTCTCCACTCACCTTGGAAACGAGTGTAGCCTTGGAAACGAGTGTAGCCTAACGTCTCTCCACTCACCTTGGAAACGAGTGTAGCCTAACATCTCTCCACTCACCTTGGAAACGAGTGTAGCTTAACGTCTCTCCACTCACCTTGGAAACGAGCGTAGCCTTGGAAACGAGTGTAGCTTAACGTCTCTCCACTCACCTTGGAAACGAGTGTAGCCTAACGTCTCTCCACTCACCTTGGAAACGAGTGTAGCCTTGGAAACGAGTGTAGCTTAACGTCTCTCCACTCACCTTGGAAACGAGTGTAGCTTAACGTCTCTCCACTCACCTTGAAACGAGTGTAGCCTAACATCTCTCCACTCACCTTGGAAACGAGTGTAGCCTAACGTCTCTCTACTCACCTTGGAAACGAGTGTAGCCTTGGAAACGAGCGTAGCCTTGGAAACGAGTGTAGCCTAACGTCTCTCCACTCACCTTGGAAACGAGTGTAGCTTAACGTCTCTCCACTCACCTTGGAAACGAGTGTAGCCTAACGTCTCTCCACTCACCTTGGAAACGAGTGTAGCCTTGGAAACGAGTGTAGCCTAACGATCTCTCCACTAACGTCTCTCCACTCACCTTGGAAACGAGTGTAGCTTAACGCCTCTCCACTCACCTTGGAAACGAGTGTAGCCTAACGTCTCTCCACTCACCTTGGAAACGAGTGTAGCCTTGGAAACGAGTGTAGCCTAACGTCTCTCCACTCACCTTGGAAACGAGTGTAGCCTAACGTCTCTCCACTCACCTTGGAAACGAGTGTAGCCTAACGTCTCTCCACTCACCTTGGAAACGAGTGTAGCCTTGGAAACGAGTGTAGCCTAACGTCTCTCCACTCACCATGGAAACGAGTGTAGCCTAACGTCTCTCCACTAACGTCTCTCCACTCACCTTGGAAACGAGTGTAGCCTAACGTCTCTACTCACCTTGGAAACGAGTGTAGCCTTGGAAACGAGTGTAGCCTTGGAAACGAGTGTAGCCTTGGAAACGAGTGTAGCCTAACGTCTCTCCACTCACCTTGGAAACGAGTGTAGCTTAACGTCTCTCCACTCACCTTGGAAACGAGTGTAGCCTAACGTCTCTCCACTCACCTTGGAAACGAGCGTAGCCTTGGAAACGAGTGTAGCCTAACGTCTCTCCACTCACCTTGGAAACGAGTGTAGCCTAATGTCTCTCCACGGAAACTCTTGTAATACTTCACTCCGTACACGATGATTGGTCGACGAAGAATGTGGGCTAGAACAAAGATGTGAGTCTGTTCCAGGCTGGCACCAGGCTGTGGGGAAGACAGACAGACAGACAGACAGACAGACAGACAGACAGACAGACAGACAGACAGACAGACAGACAGACAGACAGACAGACAGACAGACAGACAGACAGACAGACAGACAGACAGACAGACAGACAGACAGACAGACAGACAGACAGACAGACAGACAGGAAAACAGGCAGACAGACAGACAGGCAAACAGGCAGACAGGCATGAGACTGACGATTAGGAGATATTCAATGTACTACAGTACTACAGTCTCCTCACAATGGAAGGCTTAAAGGGATAGTCTACCCAAATTACACTGGTTTCCTCATCCTGTCAGCAGTCCATGGACAAGGTACGACAGCAATCCGTGCTCCGCTTTAGTTTCCATGGCACTTTTTACACATGCTAATGTTTTTAGCATTGGGGACACAAATCCCATTCAAGTCACTGGACTGCCATTAGCATTTCAATCCATTTGAGGTGCTTTCACATGATTTGGTCATGATAGTGACAGCTGCATATTGTAGACCTCTGATCAGATAAACAAAGTACCTCCAATAATAATATTACATTTTATAACACAGGGGATAGAAAGTCTGTCTGTCTGTCTGTCTGTCTGTCTGTCTGTCTGTCTGTCTGTCTGTCTGTCTGTCTGTCTGTCTGTCTGTCTGTCTGTCTGTCTGTCTGTCTGTCTGTCTGTCTGTCTGTCTGTCTGTCTGTCTGTCTGTCTGTCTGTCTGTCTGTCTGTCTGTCTGTCTGTCTGTCAGTCTGTCTGTCTGTCTGTCAGTCAGTCAGTCAGTCAGTCAGTCAGTCAGTCAGTCAGTCAGTCAGTCAGTCAGTCAGTCAGTCAGTCAGTTAGTTAGTTAGTTACCTGGCTGGCCAGAGAGAGTATGAAGGCCCAGTCCTCCTGCCACTGTTCTTCTCGGAGGGAGAAGTGGAGACCAAAGCTCTGAGAATACCACGACTCCCACTCCTTCCACCGTGTGTAGAACCTGGAACACAGAACAAACATCTCACTACCAGGACTCCCACTCCTTCCACCGTGTGTAGAACCTGGAACACAGAACAAACATCTCACTACCACTCCTTCCACCGTGTGTAGAACCTGGAACACAGAACAAACATCTCACTACCACTCCTTCCACCGCGTGTAGAACCTGGAACACAGAACAAACACCTCAATACCACGACTCCCACCGTGTGTAGAACCTGGAACACAGAACAAACACCTCAATACCACGACTCCCACCGTGTATAGAACCAAGAACACAGAACAAACATCTCAATAGCTTTGCCTACCAGGGATCCAATACAACCCAATGTAACTACCTACCAGGGATCCAATACAACCCAATGTAACAGTCTACCAGGGATCCAATACAACCCAATGTAACTACCTACCAGGGATCCAATACAACCCAATGTAACAGCCTACCAGGGATCCAATACAACCCAATGTAACAGCCTACCAGGGATCCAATACAACCCAATGTAACTACCTACCAGGGATTCAATACAACCCAATGTAACTACCTACCAGGGATCCAATACAACCCAATGTAACTACCTACCAGGGATCCAATACAACCCAATGAACCAGCTAAATTCCAGACGTGTTTCCATCTGTAGCTTGTTTTCCATCTTCTTTTAGAATAGTGAGCCAACGTGTTTTCAGCTCTTTCATTTCCCTGACTGATCAGAACTCGTGTTATCCTGCTCCCTGTCTCTCTGGAGTAGACATGTAGCGAGCCGTATGTTTGGAACATCGAATCGCAATATTGAGGGGGGGTCACTGTAACATATGAACAATAAAGGTATATTGTATTGGCCACAGTGTGTGGATAGGGGGGCCAGAGCCCAGCCACAGTGTGTGGATAGGGGGGCCAGAGATGGCCACAGTGTGTAGATAGGGGGCCAGAGCCCAGCCACAGTGTGTAGATAGGGGGGCAGAGCCCAGCCACAGTGTGTGGATAGGGGGCCAGAGCCCAGCCACAGTGTGTAGATAGGGGGCCAGAGCCCAGCCACAGTGTGTAGATAGGGGGGGCAGAGCCCAGCCACAGTGTGTGGATAGGGGGCCAGAGCCCAGCCACAGTGTGTAGATAGGGGGCCAGAGCCCAGCCACAGTGTGTAGATAGGGGGACCAGAGCCCAGCCACAGTGTGTAGATAGGGGGCCAGAGCCCAGCCACAGTGTGTAGATAGGGGGCCAGAGCCCAGCCACAGTGTGTAGATAGGGGGCCAGAGCCCAGCCACAGTGTGTAGATAGGGGGCCAGAGCCCAGCCACAGTGTGTAGATAGGGGCCAGAGCCCAGCCACAGTGTGTAGATAGGGGGCCAGAGCCCAGCCACAGTGTGTAGATAGGGGGCCAGAGCCCAGCCACAGTGTGTGGATAGGGGGGCAGAGCCCAGACTCAGTGTGTGGATAGGGGGGCCAGAGCCCAGCCACAGTGTGTAGATAGGGGCCAGAGCCCAGCCACAGTGTGTAGATAGGGGGGCAGAGCCCAGCCACAGTGTGTGGATAGGGGGCCAGAGCCCAGCCACAGTGTGTGGATAGGGGGACCAGAGATGGCCACAGTGTGTGGATAGGGGGGGCAGAGCCCAGACTCAGTGTGTGGATAGGGGGGCCAGAGCCCAGCCACAGTGTGTGGATAGGGGGCCAGAGCCCAGCCACAGTGTGTGGATAGGGGGACCAGAGATGGCCACAGTGTGTGTAATTCTCAACAGGGAGAGCAGTCGTGCAGTCTGTCCTGTAAATCTTTGCAGGGGACAGTGTGTGTGTGTGTGTGTGTGTGTGTGTGTGTGTGTGTGTGTGTGTGTGTGTGTGTGTGTGTGTGTGTGTGTGTGTGTGTGTGTGTGTGTGTGTGTGTGTGTGTGTGTGTGTGTGTGTGTGTCCCATATCCTTGTGCTTCTTACCAGTGAGAGCAGTCATGCAGGCTGTCGTGGAGGGTCTTGCGGAGGACAGAGTCCTTGTCGTATATCCCCCAGGTAGCCTGCAGTACTGAGTCTAACAGGCAGTCTCCCTGGGTACGGTTCCACAGGGCATACAGTCTGCTGTCCAGCCTGGTACCCAGCTCCAAGGACCAGTTGATGATGGGAGACTCCTCCTCTAGCTCTGTGGAGACACACACACAGACAGAAAGGACACACACACAGACAGACAGAAAGGACACACACACAGACAGAGAGAAAGGACACACACACACACACAGGGAGAAAGGACACACACACACACACAAAGAGAAAGGACACACACACAGACAGAGAGAAAGGACACACATACACACACACAGGGAGAAAGGACACACACACACACAGAGAAAGGACACACACACACACATAGACAGAGAGAAAGGACACACACACACACAAAGAGAGAGAGAGAGAAAAGACACACACAGACACACACACACAGAGAAAGGACACACACACACACAGAGAGAAAGGACACACACACAGAGAGAGAGAGAGAGAGAGAGAGAGAGAGAGAGAGAGAGAGAGAGAGAGAGAGAGAGAGAGAGAGAGAGAGAGAGAGAGAGAGAGAGAGAGAGAGAGAGAGAGAGAGACACACACACACACACACACACACACACACACACACACACACACACACACACACACACACACACACACACACACACACACACACACACACACACACACACACACACACACACACACACAGAAAGGACACACACAGACACACACAGACACACACACACAGAGAAAGGACACACACAGACACACACACACACACACACACAGAAAGGACACACACAGACACAGAGAGGACACATACATTGTTAGCCATTTAGAGAGGGAGGAATAGAGAGGACACAGCAACTCAATTACTTAATTCTTCCCTCGTCTCCCCTTGGCCCTGCAACAACCAACTGGAGCATCCTATTTCTCCCATGTAACCCAATTACACTACTAGCTGAAATAGGTTACAAGACACCTCCGAGACCGACACACACCTGGGAGAATCATTGGGGTAAGGTGAGGTAACTAGCTAGCTGAGGAGAGGGCGGTGAGGTAACTAGCTAGCTGGGGAGAGGGAGGTGAGGTAACTAGCTAGCTGCGGAGAGGGAGGTGAGGTAACTAGCTAGCTGGGGAGAGGGAGGTGAGGTAACTAGCTAGCTGGGGAGAGGAGAGGGAGGTGAGGTAACTAGCTAGCTGGGGAGAGGAGAGGGAGGTGAGGTAACTAGCTAGCTGAGGAGAGGAGAGGGCGGTGAGGTAACTAGCTAGCTGGGGAGAGGAGAGGGAGGTGAGGTAACTAGCTAGCTGGGGAGAGGAGAGGGAGGTGAGGTAACTAGCTAGCTGGGGAGAGGAGAGGGAGGTGAGGTAACTAGCTAGCTGGGGAGAGGAGAGGGAGGTGAGGTAACTAGCTAGCTGGGGAGAGGAGAGGGAGGTGAGGTAACTAGCTAGCTGGTGAGAGGAGAGGGTGGTGAGGTAACTAGCTAGCGGAGGAGAGGAGAGGGAGGTGAGGTAACTAGCTAGCTGAGGAGAGGGCGGTGAGGTAACTAGCTAGCTGAGGAGAGGAGAGGGAGGTGAGGTAACTAGCTAGCTGAGGAGAGGAGAGGGTGGTGAGGTAACTAGCTAGCTGGTGAGAGGAGAGGGTGGTGAGGTAACTAGCTAGCTGGTGAGAGGAGAGGGAGGTGAGGTAACTAGCTAGCTGGTGAGAGGAGAGGGTGGTGA
>NW_025746860.1:72500-83394 GCF_021184085.1 Oncorhynchus gorbuscha
CTAGCTACTGTTCTACAAGACTGGATACAGTCTCTCCCTCACTAAGACTAGCTACTGTTCTACAAGACTGGATACAGTCTCTCCCTCACTAAGACTAGCTACTGTTCTACAAGACTGGATGCAGTCTCTCTCTCCCTCACTAAGACTAGCTACTGTTCTACAAGACTGGATACAGTCTCTCCCTCACTAAGACTAGCTACTGTAATACAAGACTGGATACAGTCTCTCCCTCACTAAGACTAGCTACTGTTCTACAAGACTGGATACAGTCTCTCCCTCACTAAGACTAGCTACTGTAATACAAGACTGGATACAGTCTCTCTCTCCCTCACTAAGACTAGCTACTGTTCTACAAGACTGGATACAGTCTCTCTCTCCCTAAGACTAGCTACTGTTCTACAAGACTGGATACAGTCTCTCTCTCCCTCACTAAGACTAGCTACTGTACTACAAGACTTGATACAGTCTCTCTCTCCCTCACTAAGACTAGCTACTGTTCTACAAGACTGGATACAGTCTTTCCCTCACTAAGACTAGCTACTGTTCTACAAGACTGGATACAGTCTCTCTCTCACTAAGACTAGCTACTGTTCTACAAGACTGGATACAGTCTCTCCCTCACTAAGGCTAGCTACTGTTCTACAAGACTGGATACAGTCTCTCCCTCACTAAGACTAGCTACTGTTCTACAAGACTGGATGCAGTCTCTCTCTCCCTCACTAAGACTAGCTACTGTTCTACAAGGCTGGATACAGTCTCTCCCTCACTAAGGCTAGCTACTGTTCTACAAGACTGGATACAGTCTCTCCCTCACTAAGGCTAGCTACTGTTCTACAAGACTGGATACAGTCTCTCCCTCACTAAGACTAGCTACTGTTCTACAAGACTGGATGCAGTCTCTCTCTCCCTCACTAAGACTAGCTACTGTTCTACAAGGCTGGATACAGTCTCTCCCTCACTAAGGCTAGCTACTGTTCTACAAGACTGGATACAGTCTCTCTGTCACTAAGACTAGCTACTGTTCTACAAGACTGGATACAGTCTCTCCCTCACTAAGGCTAGCTACTGTTCTACAAGACTGGATACAGTCTCTCCCTCACTAAGACTAGCTACTGTTCTACAAGACTGGATACAGTCTCTCTCTCCCTCACTAAGACTAGCTACTGTTCTACAAGACTGGATACAGTCTCTCCCTCACTAAGACTAGCTACTGTTCTACAAGACTGGATACAGTCTCTCTCTCACTAAGACTAGCTACTGTTCTACAAGACTGGATACAGTCTCTCCCTCACTAAGACTAGCTACTGTTCTACAAGAGTGGATACAGTCTCTCTCTCACTAAGACTAGCTACTGTTCTACAAGACTGGATACAGTCTCTCTCTCCCTCACTAAGACTAGCTACTGTTCTACAAGACTGGATACAGTCTCTCTCTCCCTCACTAAGACTAGCTACTGTTCTACAAGACTGGATACAGTCTCTCTCTCACTAAGACTAGCTACTGTTCTACAAGACTGGATACAGTCTCTCTCTCCCTAAGACTAGCTACTGTTCTACAAGACTGGATACAGTCTCTCTCTCCCTCACTAAGACTAGCTACTGTTCTACAAGACTGGATACAGTCTCTCTCTCCCTCACTAAGACTAGCTACTGTTCTACAAGACTGGATACAGTCTCTCTCTCCCTAAGACTAGCTACTGTTCTACAAGACTGGATACAGTCTCTCCCTCCCTCACTAAGACTAGCTACTGTTCTACAAGACTGGATACAGTCTCTCCCTCCCTCACTAAGACTAGCTACTGTTCTACAAGACTGGATACAGTCTCTCTCTCCCTAAGACTAGCTACTGTTCTACAAGACTGGATACAGTCTCTCCCTCACTAAGACTAGCTACTGTTCTACAAGACTGGATACAGTCTCTCCCTCACTAAGACTAGCTACTGTTCTACAAGACTGGATACAGTCTCTCCCTCACTAAGACTAGCTACTGTACTACAAGGCTGGATACAGTCTCTCCCTCACTAAGACTAGCTACTGTTCTACAAGACTGGATACAGTCTCTCTCTCACTAAGACTAGCTACTGTACTACAAGACTTGATACAGTCTCTCTCTCCCTAAGACTAGCTACTGTTCTACAAGACTGGATACAGTCTCTCCCTCACTAAGACTAGCTACTGTTCTACAAGACTGGATACAGTCTCTCCCTCACTAAGACTAGCTACTGTTCTACAAGACTGGATACAGTCTCTCCCTCACTAAGACTAGCTACTGTTCTACAAGACTGGATGCAGTCTCTCTCTCCCTCACTAAGACTAGCTACTGTTCTACAAGACTGGATACAGTCTCTCCCTCACTAAGACTAGCTACTGTAATACAAGACTGGATACAGTCTCTCCCTCACTAAGACTAGCTACTGTTCTACAAGACTGGATACAGTCTCTCCCTCACTAAGACTAGCTACTGTAATACAAGACTGGATACAGTCTCTCTCTCCCTCACTAAGACTAGCTACTGTTCTACAAGACTGGATACAGTCTCTCTCTCCCTAAGACTAGCTACTGTTCTACAAGACTGGATACAGTCTCTCTCTCCCTCACTAAGACTAGCTACTGTACTACAAGACTTGATACAGTCTCTCTCTCCCTCACTAAGACTAGCTACTGTTCTACAAGACTGGATACAGTCTTTCCCTCACTAAGACTAGCTACTGTTCTACAAGACTGGATACAGTCTCTCTCTCACTAAGACTAGCTACTGTTCTACAAGACTGGATACAGTCTCTCCCTCACTAAGGCTAGCTACTGTTCTACAAGACTGGATACAGTCTCTCCTCACTAAGACTAGCTACTGTTCTACAAGACTGGATGCAGTCTCTCTCTCCCTCACTAAGACTAGCTACTGTTCTACAAGGCTGGATACAGTCTCTCCTCACTAAGGCTAGCTACTGTTCTACAAGACTGGATACAGTCTCTCCCTCACTAAGGCTAGCTACTGTTCTACAAGACTGGATACAGTCTCTCCCTCACTAAGACTAGCTACTGTTCTACAAGACTGGATGCAGTCTCTCTCTCCCTCACTAAGACTAGCTACTGTTCTACAAGGCTGGATACAGTCTCTCCCTCACTAAGGCTAGCTACTGTTCTACAAGACTGGATACAGTCTCTCTGTCACTAAGACTAGCTACTGTTCTACAAGACTGGATACAGTCTCTCCCTCACTAAGGCTAGCTACTGTTCTACAAGACTGGATACAGTCTCTCCCTCACTAAGACTAGCTACTGTTCTACAAGACTGGATACAGTCTCTCTCTCCCTCACTAAGACTAGCTACTGTTCTACAAGACTGGATACAGTCTCTCCCTCACTAAGACTAGCTACTGTTCTACAAGACTGGATACAGTCTCTCTCTCACTAAGACTAGCTACTGTTCTACAAGACTGGATACAGTCTCTCCCTCACTAAGGCTAGCTACTGTTCTACAAGACTGGATACAGTCTCTCCCTCACTAAGACTAGCTACTGTTCTACAAGACTGGATGCAGTCTCTCTCTCCCTCACTAAGACTAGCTACTGTTCTACAAGGCTGGATACAGTCTCTCCCTCACTAAGGCTAGCTACTGTTCTACAAGACTGGATACAGTCTCTCTGTCACTAAGACTAGCTACTGTTCTACAAGACTGGATACAGTCTCTCCCTCACTAAGGCTAGCTACTGTTCTACAAGACTGGATACAGTCTCTCCCTCACTAAGACTAGCTACTGTTCTACAAGACTGGATACAGTCTCTCTCTCCCTCACTAAGACTAGCTACTGTTCTACAAGACTGGATACAGTCTCTCCCTCACTAAGACTAGCTACTGTTCTACAAGACTGGATACAGTCTCTCTCTCACTAAGACTAGCTACTGTTCTACAAGACTGGATACAGTCTCTCCCTCACTAAGACTAGCTACTGTTCTACAAGACTGGATACAGTCTCTCTCTCACTAAGACTAGCTACTGTTCTACAAGACTGGATACAGTCTCTCTCTCCCTCACTAAGACTAGCTACTGTTCTACAAGACTGGATACAGTCTCTCTCTCTCTCACTAAGACTAGCTACTGTTCTACAAGACTGGATACAGTCTCTCCCTCACTAAGACTAGCTACTGTTCTACAAGACTGGATACAGTCTCTCCCTCACTAAGACTAGCTACTGTTCTACAAGACTGGATACAGTCTCTCCCTCACTAAGACTAGCTACTGTTCTACAAGACTGGATACAGTCTCTCCCTCACTAAGACTAGCTACTGTTCTACAAGACTGGATACAGTCTCTCTCTCCTCACTAAGACTAGCTACTGTTCTACAAGACTGGATGCAGTCTCTCCTCACTAAGACTAGCTACTGTTCTACAAGACTGGATACAGTCTCTCCCTCACTAAGACTAGCTACTGTTCTACAAGACTGGATACAGTCTCTCTCTCCCTCACTAAGACTAGCTACTGTTCTACAAGACTGGATACAGTCTCTCTCTCACTAAGACTAGCCACTGTTCTACAAGACTGGATACAGTCTCTCCCTCACTAAGACTAGCTACTGTAATACAAGACTGGATACAGTCTCTCCCTCACTAAGACTAGCTACTGTTCTACAAGACTGGATACAGTCTCTCTCTCCCTAAGACTAGCTACTGTTCTACAAGACTGGATACAGTCTCTCCCTCACTAAGACTAGCTACTGTAATACAAGACTGGATGCAGTCTCTCCTCACTAAGACTAGCTACTGTAATACAAGACTGGATACAGTCTCTCCCTCACTAAGACTAGCTACTGTTCTACAAGACTGGATGCAGTCTCTCCCTCACTAAGACTAGCTACTGTTCTACAAGACTGGATACAGTCTCTCCTCACTAAGACTAGCTACTGTTCTACAAGACTGGATACAGTCTCTCTCTCCCTCACTAAGACTAGCTACTGTTCTACAAGACTGGATACAGTCTCTCTCTCCCTCACTAAGACTAGCTACTGTTCTACAAGACTGGATACAGTCTCTCTCTCCCTCACTAAGACTAGCTACTGTTCTACAAGACTGGATACAGTCTCTCCCTCACTAAGAGTAGCTACTTTACTACAGGGATAACCTACATTGTTAATTCATACACTTAAACATACTTCCTAAATGTGTTTTAGATACAGAACAACTTGAAATTGGGACTGAGGACAAACAGCAAGATGTACAGTAAGGACAGGGCAGGTCGGTCACCTGCGGGCAGTGTGAAGGTCACCAGGTCAGAGAGGAAGTAACAGTTGAAGTCTCCTTTACGTTGGTGCAGAGAGGCAGCGATCTCCCTGCGGATCTGTTCTGTCAGCTCACCACACACCATGGCAGGGATACACTTAGCTGCCTGCTGGGACACCTGCACGGGGATGGATGGAGGACAGACTCATTATGACAAGACAGCTTTTCATTTCAGTAATTTCAGTCGCTGTAGTAGCTGACGTGTATAGTGTTGAGTCATTACTCAAAGCCAGTGGCATGTCATTAGTAAAGATTGAAAAAGGTAAGGGGCCTAAGCAGCTGCCCTGGGGAATTCCTGATTCTACCTGGACTTTGTTGAGAGGCTTCCATTAAAGAACACTTCCACTGTACACACACTTACACAAGGGTTTCGTGTTGTAGATATGAGGTAGTAGAGTAGGGGATTGAGGGCACACACTTAAGGCATTTTGAAATATGTTGTGAATGTATTGTAATGTTTTTAAAATTGTATAACTGCATTAATTTTGTTACACCCCAGGAAGAGTAGCTGCTGCTTTTGGCAGGAACTAATAGGAATCCATATTAAACCCCAGGATGAGTAGCTGCTGCTTTTGGCAGGAACTAATAGGAATCCATATTAAACCCCAGGAAGAGTAGCTGCTGCTTTTGGCAGGAACTAATAGGAATCCATATTAAACCCCAGGAAGAGTAGCTGCTGCTTTTGGCAGGAACTAAATGGGAATCCATATTAAACCCCAGGAAGAGTAGCTGCTGCTTTTGGCAGGAACTAAATGGGAATCCATATTAAACCCCAGGAAGAGTAGCTGCTGCTTTTGGCAGGAACTAATGGGGATCCATAATAAACCCCAGGAAGAGTAGCTGCTGCTTTTGCAGGAACTAAATGGGAATCCATAATAAACCCCAGGATCAGTAGCTGCTGCTTTTGGCAGGAACTAATAGGGATCCATATTAAACCCCAGGGAGAGTAGCTGCTGCTTTTGCAGGAACTAAATGGGAATCCATAATAAACCCCAGGAAGAGTAGCTGCAGCTTTTGGCAGGAACTAAATGGGGATCCCATAATAAAGCTCATGAAGAGTAGAGTCTGCCTTGGCAGGAACTAATGGGGATCCATAATAAACCCCATGAAGAGTAGCTGCTGCCTTGGCAGGAACGAATGGGGATCCATAATAAACCCCACGAAGAGTAGCTGCTGCCTTGGCAGGAACTAATGGGGATCCACAATAAACCCCAGGAAGAGTAGCTGCTGCTTTGGCAGGAACTAATGGGGATCCATAATAAACCCCAGGAAGAGTAGCTGCTGCCTTGGCAGGAACTAATGGGGATCCATAATAAACCCCAGGAAGAGTAGCTGCTGCCTTGGCAGGAACTAACGGGGATCCATAATAAACCCCAGGAAGAGTAGCTGCTGCCTTGGCAGGATCTAATGGGGATCCATAATAAACCCCAGGAAGAGTAGCTGCTGCCTTGGCAGGACCGAATGGGGATCCATAATAAACCCCAGGAAGAGTAGCTGCTGCCTTGGCAGGAACTAATGGGGATCCATTTATTCTTTTTTCTTTATTTAACCAGGCAAGTCAGTTAAGAACAAATTCTTATTTTTAATGACGGCCTAGGAACTGTGGGTTAACTGCATTCAGGGGCAGAACAACAGATTTGTACCTTGTCAGCTCGGGGGTTTGAACTTGCAACCTTCCGGTTACTAGTCCAACGCTCTAACCACTAGGCTACCCTGCCGTCCCATAATAAATACAAACCAAAATGTTTCTCATATTCTATGCTTGTTGTAGCCATGCTAGCATCTTTAGATCTCCCCTTCCTTAATTTCTAACAGATATTTTCATCTCTGTCACATGAAACCGGTCACACATGCGGTATGCTTTAGAGAACAATGTTTCCCCGCTAATTGCAATTAGAAAGATTTGGGCATACAGCCACGTGCGTATTGTTGAGCTTATAATATCAATAAATAAAACTCGATCAACATTTTAAGCGAAACGATCTGATATGTTGCATCAGCCTCATTGCTTTAAAAAAATATATATAAGAGTACTTGGATTAGTAAAAAAAATAATACATCTGTCCTACTTGCAAAAAATATTAAATGTGACACGTTTCCGGAAACTTGTGTTGGATTTCAAGATGTCTGATTCGGGAAACGAATGAGTACAGTTGCTTGTTTATATGTGAATTACAGTTGTGATGCATCTGACCGTGAGTCAGACGCCATTTTTTTTTTCTTCCCCTTTCTGGATTCTTTGTCTCCCTGACTTGTAATCACTTTACGTTCGAGCCATTCGGATAATTGGTACTGTTCCAAATAGCTAGTCGGTCCATGTGAGGGACAAAATTGATTCGAATCTGGACATTCACCCTAACTCTTTATGTGTTTCAAAAACAAATGTAACTTTACCTCAGTGAGAAGGATGGCCAACATGTCTTGTCTCTGGAAGCGGATGGCCAGGTGAACTAGCGTAAAGCCATCGTTGAAGGCAGTGGCGCGGTTCAGGAGACGGACCTCGTCTGAAGTCAGCTGACGGGCGATGTCACCACCGGACGACTTGTAGGCCTCGACAGCAGCCATGTTCCCCTCCACCACACCTGCAGCACACACATTTTTTTGTTTTTACCATTTAGGCAACATTTTTTTAAATCATAAGCAGACACCTAGGCTACATTTAGACAGAATTCTGATTCTGATCTTCTGAAATATATATATATATACATTGGGGAAAAAACATATTTTCTTTGCAAATAAATTCATTAAAAATCCTACAATGTGATTTTCTGGAGAGAAAAAAATGCTAATTTTGTCTGTCATAGTTGAAGTGTACCTATGATGAAAATTACAGGCCTCTCTCATCTTTTTAAGTGGGAGAACTTGCACAATTGGTGGCTGACTAAATACTTTTTTTTGCCCCACTGTATGTTTTGCTTTGAAAAGAGCTGACGTGATTGGTCAAAAGGAGATCAGAATTGGGCTGCCTGTCTAAAGGTAGCCAGATAGACAGAGACAGGGAGGAGGGAGGAACTCATTACTGGGGATGACCTGGAACACGTTATATTAAATTGAAACTTCATTTGTCTCTGAGGAGAAATTGATTGTACAGCCAGGAGAAGGCTACACAAAACAACAAATAGTACTACAGTTTACAGGTTTAAAACAACAAATAGTACTACAGTTTACACGTTTAAAACAACAAATAGTACTACAGTTTACACGTTTAAAACAACAAATAGTACTACAGTTTACATGTTTAAAACAACAAATAGTACTACAGTTTACATGTTTAAAACAACAAATAGTACTACAGTTTACACGTTTAAAACAACAAATAGTACTACAGTTTACACGTTTAAAACAACAAATAGTATTACAGTTTACATGTTTAAAACAAAAAATAACATTAAAAGAAATCCACTGACTTCATTGAACACAACACACTGTGTATCTGCCACTGTGAGACTGTCAAGATAAATAGAAATTATGTACAGACATTGTGTTCCTCTCTCGCTTCTACAAACACTGTTCTACTGTTAGATCCTGACTGTCATCTCTCCCTACTCTTGTCATCCACAGAATGGGTAATATTAGAGCTGGCAGTGAACAGTCAGGCTGGTCATTGTTAAGAGATATACTGTAGGTCGAGGCCTGTAGAGCTGGCAGTGTACAGTCAGGCTGTCAGGCTGGTCATTGTTAAGAGATATACTGTAGGTTGAGGCCTGTAGAGCTGGCAGTGAACAGTCAGGCTGGTCATTGTTAAGAGATATACTGTAGGTCGAGGCCTGTAGAGCTGGCAGTGTACAGTCAGGCTGTCAGGCTGGTCATTGTTAAGAGATATACTGTAGGTCGAGGCCTGTAGAGCTGGCAGTGAACAGTCAGGCTGTCAGGCTGGTCATTGTTAAGAGATATACCGTATGTCGAGGCCTGTAGAGCTGGCAGTGAACAGTCAGGCTGTCAGGCTGGTCATTGTTAAGAGATATACTGTAGGTCGAGGCCTGTGGAGCTGGCAGTGAACAGTCAGGCTGTCAGGCTGGTCATTGTTAAGAGATATACTGTAGGTCGAGGCCTGTAGAGCTGTGAACAGTCAGGCTGTCAGGCTGGTCATTGTTAAGAGATATACTGTTGCCTGTAGAGCTGGCAGTGAACAGTCAGGCTTCAGGCTGGTCATTAAGAGATATACTGTAGGTCGAGGCCTGTATGCCTCAATGTACTTTGACATACATCCAACCCGTGAACCAAGTTTCTATCAACAACATCCATGTCATTGCAGACAAATACATGAGCTTTCCATTTGAAATATGATGTCTAACGTGGCCATTAAAACAACCGATATTGTACATGGACATTGTCAAGAGATATAGTCCTACTACCTTGCTTTGTGTGTAGCCTAGGTAATAAATAAAAAATATCCCTTGATGTTGAAATACCATCTGTAAAGGAAAATTTAAAATCGTCAAACATTCATATCATTGCAGACAGATGTAGAAGCGTTCCCATTTGAAATATTATATCCCAAATGTGCTGCTCCTGCAACCGTATCCGAACGGATTAAAGCTCGGGTCGGCTCCAGAGGTACGTCCCCATACAGACAGATGGTTATAAAAACGCTAGACGTAATGGACCGGCTGTGGTGTTCATTAAAAGACCTCCACATCATTATCCATCACATACTGAATGGGCTCCATGCTGTTCCTAGTCACTGCTAATTAATCTACAGCCCCCACGGGGCTTTGGGCCTTATGTAGGTTAGTATGCATTATGAAGTCCATAAGTAGGTTATAAGGCATTATGAAGTCATTATGTAGGTTAGTATGTATAATGAAGTCATTATGTAGGTTAGTATTCATTATGAACCATTATGTAGGTTAGTAGGTGGTATGAAGTCATTATGTAGGTTATAAGGCATTATGAAGCCTTTATGTAGGTTAGTAGGTGTTATGAAGTCATTATGTAGGTTAGTAGATGGTATGAAGTCATTATGTAGGTTAGTAGGTGGTATGAAGTCATTATGTAGGTTAGTAGGTGGTATGAAGTCATTATGTAGGTTAGTAGGTGGTATGAAGTCATTATGTAGGTTAGTAGGTGGTATGAAGTCATTATGTAGGTTAGTATGCATTATGAAGTCATTATGTAGGTTAGTAGGTGGTATGAAGTCATTATGTAGGTTAGTAGGTGTTATGAAGTCATTATGTAGGTTAGTAGGTGGTATGAAGTCATTATGTAGGTTAGTATGCATTATGAAGTCATTATGTAGGTTAGTAGGTGTTATGAAGTCATTATGTAGGTTATAAGGCATTATGAAGCCATTAAGTAAGTTAGTAGGTGTTATGAAGTCATTAAGAAGGTTAGTGTTCCTAGCCCCCCCCCCCTTCCCCCATAGGGCTTTGGTCAAGAGTAGTGCACTTCATAGGGAGTTGTTTGGGAGGTATCCTTAATCTCATTTGAGTAAGGAGGAAGAGGAGGAGGAGGAAGATAACTCTGATAACTTGAGTAAAAGTAAAAATATACCTGAATAGAAAATGACTCAAGTAAAAATGAAAGTCACCCAGTAAAACACTACTTAAGTAAAAGTATACAAGTATTAAGGGGCATACTCCAACACTCAGGCATAATTTACAAACAAAGCATGTGTGT
>NW_025746861.1:0-73516 GCF_021184085.1 Oncorhynchus gorbuscha
GGGTATTGGTACCACCTAGTGGTCATCAACACTACTACACCCCCAGAGAGATACAGGGTATTGGTACCACCTAGTGGTCATCAACAGTACTACACCCCCAGAGAGATACAGGGTATTGGTTCCACCTAGTGGTCATCAACACTACTACACCCCCAGAGAGATACAGGGTATTGGTTCCACCTAGTGGTCATCAACACTACTACACCCCCAGAGAGATACAGGGTATTGGTACCACCTAGTGGTCATCAACAGTACTACACCCCCAGAGAGATACAGGGTATTGGTACCACCTAGTGGTCATCAACACTACTACACCCCCAGAGAGATACAGGGTATTGGTTCCACCTAGTGGTCATAAACAGTACTACACCCTCAGAGAGATACAGGGTATTGGTTCCACCTAGTGGTCATCAACAGTACTACACCCCCAGAGAGATACAGGGTATTGGTTCCACCTAGTGGTCATCAACAGTACTACACCCCCAGAGAGATACAGGGTATTGGTACCACCTAGTGGTCATCAACACTACTACACCTGAGAGATACAGGGTATTGGCACCACCTAGTGGTCATCAACATCACCCCGTAGAATAGAAAGGTTGGGCACCACCAGTAACAACAACACTAGTGGTCATCAACACTACTACACCCCCAGAGAGATACAGGGTATTGGGTTCCACCTAGTGGTCATCAACAGTATTACACCCCCAGAGAGATACAGGGGGTATTGGCACCACCTAGTGGTCATCAACACTACTACACCCCCAGAGATAGGGTATTGGTACCACCTAGTGGTCATCAACAGTACTACACCCCAGAGAGATACAGGGTATTGGTTCCCACCTAGTGGCCACAACACTACTACACCCCAGAGAGATACAGGGTATTGGTACCACCTAGTGGTCATCAACACTACTACACCCCCGGAGAGATACAGGGTATTGGTTCCACCTAGTGTCATCAAAAGACTACTACACCCCCAGAGAGATACAGGGGTATTGGTACCACCTAGTGGTCATCAACACTACTACACCCCCAGAGAGATACAGGGTGGCCATACCACCTAGTGGTCATCAACACTACTACACCCCCAGAGAGATACAGGGTATTGGTTCCACCCAGGGTCATCAACACTACTACACCCCAACAGAGAGATACAGGGTATTGGTTCCACCTAGTGGTCATCAACACTACTACACCCCCTAGAGAGAGATGCACCCCTGAGAGATGGTAGGTTAGGTACCTAGTGGTCAATAACACTACTACACCCCCCAGAGAGATACAGGGCATCATCACACTAACACTACCACAACCCCAGAGAGATACAGGGTATTGGGTTCCACTCTAGTGGTCATCAAACACTACTGACACCCCCAGAGAGATACAGGGGTATTTTCCACCCAGGTGGTCATCAACACTACTACACCCCCAGAGATACAGGGTATTGGTTCCACCTAGTGGTCATCAACACTACTACACCCCCAGAGATACAGGGTATTGGTTCCACCTAGTGGTCATCAACACTACTACACCCCCAGAGAGACAGGGTATTGGTTCCACCTAGTGGTCATCAACACTACTACACTCCCAGAGAGATACAGGGTATTGGTTCCACCTAGTGGTCATCAACACTACTACACCCCCAGAGAGATACAGGTATTGGTTCCACCTAGTGGTCATCAACACTACTACACCCCCAGAGAGATACAGGGTATTGGTTCCACCTAGTGGTCATCAAACACTACTACACCCCCAGAGAGATACAGGGTATTGGTTCCACCTAGTGGTCATCAACACTACTACACCCCCAGAGAGATACAGGGTATTGGTTCCACCTAGTGGTCATCAACACTACTACACCCCCAGAGAGATACAGGGGTATTGGTTCCACCTAGTGGTCATCAACACTACTACACCCCCAGAGAGATACAGGGTATTGGTTCCACCTAGTGGTCATCAACACTACTACACCCCCAGAGAGATACAGGGTATTGGTTCCACCTAGTGGTCATCAACACTACTACACCCCAGAGAGATACAGGGTATTGGTTCCACCTAGTGGTCATCAACACTACTACACCCCCAGAGAGATACAGGGTATTGGTACCACCTAGTGGTCATCAACACTACTACACCCCCAGAGAGATACAGGGTATTGGTTCCACCTAGTGGTCATCAACACTACTACACCCCCAGAGAGATACAGGGTATTGGTACCACCTAGTGGTCATCAACACTACTACACCCCCAGAAAGATACAGGGTATTGGTACCACCTAGTGGTCATCAACACTACTACACCCCCAGAGAGATACAGGGTATTGGTACCACCTAGTGGTCATCAACAGTGGTCATACTACACCCCCAGAGAGATACAGGGTATTGGTACCACCTAGTGGTCATCAACAGTACTACAGTCCAGAGAGATACAGGGTATTGGTACCACCTAGTGGTCATCAACAGTACTACAGTCTCAGAGAGATACAGGGTATTGGTACCACCTAGTGGACACCAACAGTACTACAGACTCAGAGAGATACAGGGTATTAGTACCACCTAGTGGTCATCAACAGTACTACAGTCCCAGAGAGACACAGGGTATTGGCACCACCTAGTGGTCATCAACAGTACTACAGTTTCAGAGAGATACAGGGTATTGGTACCACCTAGTGGTTAACAACAGGACTACAGATGCAGATAGATACAGGGTGTTGGCACCACCTGGTGGTCATCAACAGTACTACAGTTTCAGAGAGATACAGGTATTGGCACCACCTAGCGGGTCATCAACAGTACTACAGACTCAGATAGACACAGGGTATTGGAACCACCTAGGGGTGATCAACAGTACTACAGACTCAGACAGATACAGGGAATTGGAACCACCTAGGTGATCAACAGTACTACAGACTCCAGATAGATACAGGGTATTGGTACAACCTAGTGGTCATCAACAGTATTGCAGCCTCCTCAGAGACACAAGGCAGGTTAAAACACAATAGTGGTATTTCGATTAACCAACATCGAATTTACATCGTCACATACAGTTGAAGTCGGAAGTTTACATACACCTTAGCCAAATACATTTAAACTCAGTTTTTTCACAATTCCTGACATGTAATCCTAGAAAACCCCTGTCTTAGGTCAGTTAGGATCACCACTTTATTTAAAGAATGTGAAATGTCAGAATAATAGTAGAGAGAATGATTAATTTCAGCTTTTGGTTTCTTTCATCACAATCCCAGTGGGTCAGAAGTTTACATACACTCAATTAGTATTTGGTAGCATTGCCTTTAAATTGTTTAATTTAGGTCAAACATTTCAGGTAGCCATCAACCAGCTTCCCACAAGTTGGGTGGTTTGGCCCATTCCTCCTGACAGAGATGGTGTAACTGAGTCAGGCTTTGTAGGCCTCCTTATCATGAACACTTTTTCAGTTCTGCCCACAAATTTTCTATAGGATTGAGGTCAGAGCTTTGTGATGGCCACTCCAATACCTTTTGACTTGCTGAAGACATTTGCCACAACTTTGAAGTATGCTTGGGGTCATTGTCCATTTGAAGACCCACTCTGTCAATCACAACATTCTTATTGGGCAGACTCGACAGCCTTGGTTTCTCAAATGTGGACTGGCCTGTGGCTCTAGCTCTACTTCTCTCAACCACTTCTCTGACCATTTGGAAGAACCATTTGCGACTAAGCTTTTTAACTTCCTAACTAATGTCTTGAGATGTTGCTTCAGTATATCCACATAATTTTCCATCCTCATGATGCCATCTATTTTAGAAGTGCACCAGTCCCTCCTGCAGCAAAGCACCGCCACAACATGATGCTGCCACCCCTGTACTTCACGGTTGGGATGGTGTTCTTCAGCTTGCAAGCCTCCCCTTTTCTCCAAAACATAACGATGGTCATTATGGCCAAACAGTTCTATTTTTTGTTTCATCAGACCAGAGGACATTTCTCTGTGCACGATCTTTGTCCCCATGTGCAGTTGCAAAACTGTAGTCTGGCTATTTTATGGCAGTTTTGGAGCAGTGGCCTTCCTGCTGAGCGCCTTCAGGTTATGCTGATATAGGACTCTGTTTTACTGTTGATATAGATACATTTGTACTCGTTTCCTCCAGCATCTCCACAAGGTCCTTTGCTGTTGTTCTGGGATTGATTTGCACTTTTCACACCAAAGTACGTTCATCTCTAGGAGACAGAACGAGTCTCCTTCCTGAGTGGTATGACAGCTACGTGGTTCCAAAGTGTTTATACTTGCGTACTATTGTTTGTACAGATGAATGTGGAACCTTCAGGCATTTGGAAATTGCTCCTAAGGATGAACCAGACTTGTGGAGGTCTACAATTTTGTTTCTGAGGTCTTTGCTTTCTTTTGATTTTTCCCATGATGTCAAGCAAAGAGACACTGAGTTTGGAAGGTAAGCCTTGAAAACATCCACAAGTACACCTCAAATTGACTCAAATGATGTCAATTAGCCTATCAGAAGCTTCTCAAAACCATGACATAATTTTCTGTAATTTTCCAAGCCATTTAAAGACACAGTCAACTTAGTGTATGTAAACTTCTGACCCCTGGAATAGCGATATAGATGAATTATTAGTGAGAAAATAATCTGTCTGTAAACAATTGTTGGAAAAATTACTTGTCATGGCCAAAGCAGATGTCCTAACCCACTTGCCAAACTGTAGCTTGTCAACAAGAAATGCAGTGGGTTGAAAAACTAGTTTTAAAGACTCCAACCTAAGTGTATGTAAACTTCTGACTTCAACTGTCCATCCTTTTCTATTACACTCTATTGAATGATACCAAATCATGGACATTAGAGAGAGAAGAACATAATAAAATAGTTTATTATCCATCAGGAAACAGACAGACAGACACTACATTATCCATCAGGAAACAAACAGACAGACACTACATTATCCATCAGGAAACAGACAGACAGACACTACATTATCCATCAGGAAACAGACAGACACTACATTATCCATCAGGAAACAACAGACACTACATTATCCATCAGAAACAGACAGACAGACACTACATTATCCATCAGGAAACAGACAGACAGAGACACTACATTATCCATCATCAGGAAACAGACAGACACTACATTATCCATCAGGAAACAGACAGACACTACATTATCCCTCAGGAAACAGACAGACAGACACTACATTATCCATCAGGAAACAGACAGACAGACAGACAGACAGACAGACAGACAGACAGACAGACAGACAGACAGACAGACAGACAGACAGACAGACAGACAGACAGACAGACAGACAGACACTACATTATCCATCAGGAAACAGACAGACAGACACTACATTATCCATCAGGAAACAGACAGACAGACACTACATTATCCACCAGGAAACAGACAGACAGACACTACATTATCCATCAGGAAACAGACAGACACTACATTATCCATCAGGAAACAGACAGACACTACATTATCCATCAGGAAACAGACAGACAGACACTACATTATCCATCAGGAAACAGACAGACAGACACTACATTATCCATCAGGAAACAGACAGACACTACATTATCCATCAGGAAACAGACAGACAGACACTACATTATCCCTCAGGAAACAGACAGACAGACACTACATTATCCCTCAGGAAACAGACAGACAGACACTACATTATCCATCAGGAAACAGACAGACAGACACTACATTATCCATCAGGAAACAGACAGACAGACAGACACTACATTATCCATCAGGAAACAGACAGACAGAGAGACACTACATTATCCATCAGGAAACAGACAGACAGACACTACATTATCCATCAGGAAACAGATAGACAGACAGACAGACACTACATTATCCATCAGGAAACAGACAGACAGACAGACAGACACTACATTATCCATCAGGAAACAGACAGACACTACATTATCAATCAGGAAACAGACAGACAGACAGACAGACAGACAGACAGACAGACAGACAGACAGACAGACAGACAGACAGACAGACAGACACTACATTATCCATCAGGAAACAGACAGACAGACAGACACTACATTATCCATCAGGAAACAAACAGACAGACAGACACTACATTATCCATCAGGAAACAGACAGACAGACACTACATTATCCATCAGGAAACAGACAGACAGACAGACACTACATTATCCATCAGGAAACAGACAGACAGACAGACACTACATTATCCATCAGGAAACAGACAGACACTACATATCCATCAGGAAACAGACAGACAGACAGACAGACACTACATTATCCACCAGGAAACAGACAGACACTACATTATCCATCAGGAAACAGACAGACAGACAGACAGACACTACATTATCCATCAGGAAACAGACAGACAGACACTACATTATCCATCAGGAAACAAACAGACAGACAGACAGACAGACAGACAGACAGACAGACAGACAGACAGACAGACAGACAGACAGACAGACAGACAGACAGACAGACAGACAGACAGACACTACATTATCCATCAGGAAACAGACAGACAGACAGACAGACAGACAGACAGACAGACAGACAGACAGACAGACAGACAGACAGACAGACAGACAGACAGACAGACAGACAGACAGACAGACACTACATTATCCATCAGGAAACAGACAGACAGACAGACAGACAGACAGACAGACAGACAGACAGACAGACAGACAGACAGACAGACAGACAGACAGACAGACAGACAGACAGACAGACAGACACTACATTATCCATCAGGAAACAGACAGACAGACACTACATTATCCATCAGGAAACAGACAGAGAGACACTACATTATCCATCAGGAAACAAACAGACAGACACTACATTATCCATCAGGAAACAGACAGACAGACACTACATTATCCATCAGGAAACAGACAGACACTACATTATCCATCAGGAAACAGACAGACAGACACTACATTATCCATCAGGAAACAGTGTTTAGGGTTCTTTCTGAGAGGCCAGTTTGGGACAGTGTTTAGGGTTCTTTCTGAGAGGCCAGTTTGGGACAGTGTTTAGGGTTCTTCCTGATAGGCCAGTTTGGGACAGTGTTTAGGGTTCTTCCTGAGAGGCCAGTTTGGGACAGTGTTTAGGGTTCTTTCTGAGAGGCCAGTTTGGGACAGTGTTTAGGGTTCTTTCTGAGAGGCCAGTTTGGGACAGTGTTTAGGGTTCTTTCTGAGAGGCCAGTTTGGGACAGTGTTTGGGTTCTTTCTGAGAGGCCAGTTTGGGACAGTGTTTAGGGTTCTTCCTGAGAGGCCAGTTTGGGACAGTGTTTAGGGTTCTTTCTGAGGCCAGTTTGGGACAGTGTTTAGGGTTCTTTCTGAGAGGCCAGTTTGGGACAGTGTTTAGGGTTCTTCCTGAGAGGCCAGTTTGGGACAGTGTTTAGGGTTCTTCCTGAGAGGCCAGTTTGGGACAGTGTTTAGGTTCTTCCTGAGAGGCCAGTTTGGGACAGTGTTTAGGGTTCTTCCTGAGAGGCCAGTTTGGGACAGTGTTTAGGGTTCTTTCTGAGAGGCCAGTTTGGGACAGTGTTTAGGGTTCTTTCCTGAGAGGCCAGTTTGGGACAGTGTTTAGGGTTCTTTCTGAGAGGCCAGTTTGACGATGACTCGTTGCTTCCTCTCTGGTCTCCTTTGGAACCTCTTCTCTTCACACACAGCTTCCTCTGCACACACACACACACCACACACCACACACCCACACACATTAACAGAAATCTTTATATTTTTATTTAACCATTATTTAACCAGGTGTGTGGGTGTGTGTGTGTGGTGTGTGTGTGTGGTGTGTGTGTGTGGTGTGTGGTGTGTGGTGTGTGTGGTGTGTGGTGTGTGGTGTGTTGTGTGTGGTGTGTGGTGTGGTGTGTGTGTGTGGTGTGTGTTGTGTGGTGTGTGGTGTGTGTGGTGTGTGGTGTGGTGTGGTGTGTGTGGTGTGTGGTGTGTGGTGTGTGGTGTGTGGTGTGGTGTGGTGTGTGTGGTGTGTGGTGTGTGGTGTGTGTGTGTGTGTGTGGTGTGTGTGGTGTGGTGTGTGTGGTGTGTGTGGTGTGGTGTGTGTGTGTGTGGTGTGTGGTGTGTGGTGTGTGGTGTGTGTGGTGTGGTGTGTGTGGTGTGTGTGATGTGTGTGGTGTGTGGTGTGTGGTGTGTGTGTGTGTGTGGTGTGTGGTGTGTGTGTGTGTGGTGTGTGTGTGTGTACCTGTGTCTGGCTGAGTACAGACTGAGGCCAGGCTGAAGAGAGAGAATATGATGAAGGCGATCATGATGAAGGTCAACTCCAGACCAGAGAACGGCAGCTCCATCTATACAAATCCACATATTAATTTGACAGGAACTATAATGGCAGATAGTGTTGGAGCTAGGAGCACAAGCATTTCACTACTCTACTTATTAACCATCAGCAATATCCCCAGTTACTACTCCTGCAATAACATCTGATAAATATGTGACCGATTTGATTTGGTAATACCATTATTAACCACACCATGTGACAATATCCCCAGTTGTTGCTGGGAAGCAGGTAGCCTGCCGGGTAGGAGCATTGGGATGCTAACCGAATGGTTGCCGGATTGAATCCCAGAGCCAACAAGGTACAAATCTGTCGTTCTGCCCCTCAGAAAGGCAGTTAACCCCCAACAACAACTGCTCTCGGGTGCCAATGACGTTGACGTCGATTAAGGGAGCCCCCACACCTCTCTGATTCAGAGGAAAAACATTTCAGTTAAGTGCATTCAGTTGAACAACTAACTAGGCATCTCCCCCCTCCTTTCCCTGAATGCCTTGTGCATCTCTGAGGATGGCTGTAGTGCTGTTGATGACCACTAGGTGGTACCAATACCCTGTATCTCTCTGAGGATGGCTGTAGTGCTGTTGATGACCACTAGGTGGTACCAATACCTTGTATCTCTCTGAGGGTGTAGTACTGTTCATGACCACTAGGTGGTATCAATACCCTGTATCTCTCTGAGGGTGTAGTACTGTTGGTGACCACTAGGTGGTACCAATACCCTGTATCTCTCTGAGGATGGCTGTAGTGCTGTTGATGACCACTAGGTGGTACCAATACCTTGTATCTCTCTGAGGGTGTAGTACTGTTGATGACCACTAGGTGGTATCAATACCCTGTATCTCTCTGAGGGTGTAGTACTGTTGGTGACCACTAGGTGGTACCAATACCCTGTATCTCTCTGAGGATGGCTGTTGTACTGTTGATGACCACTAGGTGGTACCAATACCCTGTATCTCTCTGAGGGTGTAGTACTGTTGATGACCACTAGGTGGTACCACTACTCTGTATCTCTCTGAGGGTGTAGTCCTGTTGATGACCACTAGGTGGTACCAATACCATATTTTATCCCTTCATGGAGACATTGGCTGTGTCCGAATACCTGTACGTGGGTCCTAAGGAGCCTTTTGGACCCAGACTTGGCACTCCAGTACTACTTCCCGAGTGGCAGCAGAGAGAACAGTCTATGACTGGGGTGGCTGGAGTATAGAGGTCCTGGATGGCAGGAAGCTTGGCCCCAGTAATGTACTGGACCGTACGCACTACCCTCTGTAGCGCCTTGCGGTTGGATGCTGAGCGTTTGCCATACTGTACCAGGCAATGATGCAACCAGTCAGGATGCTCTCGATGGTACAGTTGTATAACCTTTTGAGGATCTGAGAACCCATGCCAAATCTTTTCAGTCTCCTGAGGGGGAAAAGGTGTTGTCGTGCCCTCTTCACAACTATCTTGGGTGTTTGGACCATAATAGTTTGTTGGTGATGTGGACACCAAGGAGTCGGGTGAACAGGGTTTATAGGAGGGGACTAAAGCATGCTCCCCTCTGGGGCCCCGTGTTGAGGTTAATAATAATAATAATAATATATGCCATTTAGCAGACGCTTTATCCAAAGCGACTTACAGTCATCAGCATGACAGATGTGTTGTTGCCTACACTTACCACCTGGAGGTGGCCCATCAGAAAGTCCAGGATCCATTGCAGAGGGAGGTATTGGGTCTCAGGGTCCTTAGCTTGGAGATGAGCTTTGAGGGCACTATGGTATTAAACGCTGAGCTGCAGTCAATCAGAGCCAATGTAGTAAGATTCAATCTTGGTCCTGGATTTACGCCTTGCTTGTTTGATGGTTCGACAAGAGGGCATAGTGGGATTTTTTATAAACGTCCAAACTTGTGTCCCGCTCCTTGAAAGCGGCAGCCTTTAGCTCAGTGCGGATGTTTCCTGTTGTCCATGGTTGTCCATGCATATGGATGAAGCCAGTTTGCTAGCAAAAACAGTCCTGTAGCTTAGCATCTGTGTCATCTGACCATTTCTGTATTGAGCGAGTCACTGGTACTTCCTGCTTTAGTTTTTGCTTGTAAGCAGGAATCAGGAGGATATAATTATGGTCAGATTTGCCAAATGGAGGGTGAGGGGAGAGCTTTATATGCATCGCTGTGTGTGGAGTAAAGGTGGTCTAGAGATATGTTTTCTCTGGTTGCACATGTGACATTTGGTAGAAATGAGGTAAAACGGATTTAAGTTTTCCTGTATTAAAGTCCCCGGCCACTAGGGAGCCGCTTCTGGGTGAGCATGTTCTTCTTTGCTTACGGCCTTAAACAGCTGGCTGAATGCGGTCTTAGTGCCAGCATCGGTTTGTGGTGGTAAATAGACGGCTACGAAAATATAGATGAAAACTCTCTTGGTAGATAGTGTGGTCCACAACTTATCATGAGGTACTCTACCTCAGGCCAGCAAAACCTTGAGACTTCCTTAATAGATTGCGCACCAGCTGTTGTTGACAAATAGACACAGACCACCACCTCTCGTCTTAGGTAGCTGCACTGTCTGTCCCTCTCCATCTCCCTGACCGACTTCCTCTGATCAAGACATCAACTGTCCCTCTCCATCTCCCTGACCGACTTCCTCTGATCAAGATATGAACTGTCCCTCTCCATCTCCCTGACCGACTTCCTCTGATCAAGACATCAACTGTCCCTCTCCATCTCCCTGACCGACTTCCTCTGATCAAGACATGAACCGTCCCTCTGCTGGGTTTTCCACCCTCAACAGTTTCCTGTGTGTATCAAGAATGGTCCATAACCCAAAGGACATCCAGCCAACTTGACACAACTTTGGGAAGCTTTGGAGTCAACATGCGCAGCCATCTCTGTGGAACACTTTCTGAGGACAAAACTAAATATTAGGAAGTTGTTCCTAATGTTTTGTCCACCCAGTGTATGTCCACTATAACCCCTCTATCTACTGTAATGTGGTTGAGATACAATCATCATGTAACCTACCCAGTGTATATCCACTATAACCCCTCTATCTACTGTACTGTGGTTGAGATACAGTCATCATGTAACCCACCCAGTGTATATCCACTATAACCCCTCTATCTACTGTACTGTGGTTGAGATACAATCATCATGTAACCCACCCAGTGTATATCCACTATAACCCCTCTATCTACTGTACTGTGGTTGAGATACAGTCATCATGTAACCCACCCAGTGTATATCAAATCAAATCAAATCAAATTTATTTATATAGCCCTTCGTACATCAGCTGATATCTCAAAGTGCTGTACAGAAACCCAGCCTAAAACCCCAAACAGCAAACAATGCAGGTGTAAAAGCACGGTGGCTAGGAAAAACTCCCTAGAAAGGCCAAAACCTAGGAAGAAACCTAGAGAGGAACCGGGCTATGTGGGGTGGCCAGTCCTCTTCTGGCTGTGCCGGGTAGAGATTATAACAGAAAATGACCAAGATGTTCAAATGTTCATAAATGACCAGCATGGTCAAATAATAATAAGGCAGAACAGTTGAAACTGGAGCAGCAGCACAGTCAGGTGGACTGGGGACAGCAAGGAGCCATCATGTCAGGTAGTCCTGGGGCACGGTCCTAGGGCTCAGGTCCTCCGAGAGAGAGAAAGAAAGAGAGAATTAGAGAGAGCATATGTGGGGTGGCCAGTCCTCTTCTGGCTGTGCCGGGTGGAGATTATAACAGAACGTGGCCAAGATGTTCAAATGTTCATAAATGACCAGCATGGTTGAATAATAGTAAGGCAGAACAGTTGAAACTGGAGCAGGAGCATGGCCAGGTGGACTGGGGACAGCAAGGAGTCCTCATGTCAGGTAGTCCTGGGACATGGTCCTAGGGCCCAGGCCAGTTGAAACTGGAGCAGCAGCATGGCCAGGTGGACTGGGGACAGCAAGGAGTCATCATGTCAGGTAGTCCTGGGGCATGGTTCTAGGGCTCAGGTCCTCCGAGAGAGAGAAAGAAGGAGAGAAGGAGAGAATTAGAGAACGCACACTTAGATTTACACAGGACACCGAATAGGACAGGAGAAGTACTCCAGATATATCCACTATAACCCCTCTATCTACTGTACTGTGGTCAACTTTCATTAAATTCTTTGGAGTTCTGAACGGGTATCTAACCACTGAACGGGTATCTAACCACTGAACGGGTATCTAACCACTGAACGGGTATCTAACCACTGAATGGGTATCTAACCACTGAACGGGTATCTAACCACTGAATGGGTATCTAACCGCTGAATGGATATCTAACTTCAATATTTTCCTTATCTTAATTTTCAAATATTTGAATAGATCAGGGCAGATGTATTGATGAACAGTTGATACAGTTATTCAATACAACACATCGTAGTTTAAACCGAATGCTATTTGTGATACAATTATTCAATACAACACATCGTAGTTTAAACGCTATTTGTTTGTGATACAGTTATTCAATACAACACATCGTAGTTTAAACGCTATTTGTTTGTGATACAATTATTCAATACAACACATCGTAGTTTAAACCAATGCTATTTGTGATACAATTTGCTGATTTCGTGTGAATGGTTCTTGGTCCCCCCTTAACCTCCCCTATTCCTAGAAACGGCCCTGCTTCTAATAAACCAGGTTGGTTTATGACTTTATCTATGACTGCTCTTATCTTCTGTTCACCTGGACATTCCTATTCCAGTGTGTGTGAGACAGAGATAGAGGTTACATATGCTTCCCATAACAATAAAGCCCTTAAATGAGAGAGAGAGAGAGAGAGAGAGAGAGAGAGAAAGAGAGAGAGAGAGAGAGAGAGAGAGAGAGAGAGAGAGAGAGAGAGAGAGAGAGAGAGATGTTACAAGCGAGGGACAGATAATTATAATCTTACTTTCTGTGGAAATGAGTCTGATCCAGGTGGGTTTTAGACCGGTAGTTAGTAGAGTAGTCTAATCCAGTAGTTAGTAGAGTAGTCTGATCCAGGTGTGTTTTAGACCAGTAGTTAGTTGTCTGATCCAGGTGTGTTTTAGACCAGTAGTTAGTTGTCTGATCCAGGTGTGTTTTAGACCAGTAGTTAGTAGAGTAGTCTGATCCAGGTGTGTTTTAGACCAGTAGTTAGTTGTCTGATCCAGGTGTGTTTTAGACCAGTAGTTAGTTGTCTGATCCAGGTGTGTTTTAGACCAGTAGTTAGTAGAGTAGTCTGATCCAGGTGTGTTTTAGACCAGTAGTTAGTAGAGTAGTCTGATCCAGGTGTGTTTTAGACCAGTAGTTAGTAGTCTGATCCAGGTGTGATTTAGACCGGTAGTTAGTAGAGTAGTCTGATCCAGTAGTTAGTAGAGTAGTCTGATCCAGGTGTGTTTTAGACCGGTAGTTAGTAGAGTAGTCTGATCCAGTAGTTAGTAGAGTAGTCTGATCCAGTAGTTAGTAGAGTAGTCTGATCCAGTAGTTAGTAGAGTAGTCTGATCCAGTAGTTAGTAGAGTAGTCTGATCCAGGTGTGTTTTAGACCGGTAGTTAGTAGAGTAGTCTGATCCAGGTGTGTTTTAGACCGGTAGTTAGTAGAGTAGTCTGATCCAGTAGTTAGTAGAGTAGTCTGATCCAGTAGTTAGTAGAGTAGTCTGATCCAGTAGTTAGTAGAGTAGTCTGATCCAGTAGTTAGTAGAGTAGTCTGATCCAGTAGTTAGTAGAGTAGTCTGATCCAGGTGTGTTTTAGACCAGTAGTTAGTAGAGTAGTCTGTGTTAAGACCAGAACATACACATGTGTGTTAACGCTGGGAGAGAACAGCCACTCCTCCGGCTTGATCCTGGAGGCTCCACAACATCCTGAAGCAAAGTACACTCCTCCACTTAAACAGACTGAACACACCCCTCCTTCACTTAAACAGACTGAACACACCCCTCCTCCACTTAAACAGACTGAACACACCCCTCCTCCACTTAAACAGACTGAACACACCCCTCCTTCACTTAAACAGACTGAACACACCCCTCCTCCACTTAAACAGACTGAACACACCCTTCCTTCACTAACACAGACTGAACACACCCCACCTTCACTAACACAGACTGAACACACCCCTCCTTCACTAACACAGACTGAACACACCCCTCCTTCACTTATACAGACTGAACATACCCCTCCTTCACTTAAACAGACTGAACACACCCCTCCTTCACTAACACAGACTGAACACACCCCTCCTTCACTAACACAGACTGAACACACCCCTCCTTCACTTATACAGATGCTATTGGTCACATACACGTGGTTAGCAGATGTTATTGGTCCCATACACATGGTTAGCAGATGTTATTGGTCCCATACACATGGTTAGCAGATGTTATTGGTCCCATACACATGTTTAGCAGATGTTATTGGTCACATACACATGGTTAGCAGATGCTATTGGTCACATACACGTGGTTAGCAGATGTTATTGGTCACATACACGTGGTTAGCAGATGCTATTGGTCACATACATGTGGTTAGCAGATGCTATTGGTCACATACACATGGTTAGCAGATGCTATTGGTCACATACACATGGTTAGCAGATGCTATTGGTCACATACACGTGGTTAGCAGACGTTATTGGTCACATACACATGGTTAGCAGATGCTATTGGTCACATGGTTAGCAGATGTTATTGGTCACATGGTTAGCAGATGTTATTGGTCACATACACGTGGTTAGCAGATGTTATTGGTCACATTACGTAGAATGTATGCACACATGACTGTAAGTCGCTTTGGATAAAAGCGTCTGCTAAATGGCATATATTATTATTATATATTACATACACATGTTTAGCAGATGCTATTGGTCACATACACATGGTTAGCAGATGTTATTGGTCCCATACATGGTTAGCAGATGTTATTGGTCACATACACGTGTTTAGTAGATGTTATTGGTCACATACACGTGGTTAGCAGATGCTATTGGTCACATACACATGGTTAGCAGATGTTATTGGTCACATACACATGGTTAGCAGATGCTATTGCGGGTGTTGCAAATAAACTTATTCCAGGGGTTTTCTTTATTTTTTTATATTTTCTACATTGTAGAATAGTGAAGACAAACTATTAAATAACACATATGGAATCAAAAAGTGTTATATAATTCTTCTTAAATGTAGTCACCCTTTGCCTTGATGACAGCTTTGCACACTCTTGGCAATCTCTCAACCAGCTTCAGGAGTCATCAAGGCAAAGAAAGGTGGCTACTCTGAAGAATCTCACATAAAACATATTTTGATTTGTTTTACACTTTTTTGGTTACTGCATGATTCCATATGTGTTTTTTAAAAGTTTTGAAGTCTTCACTATTATTCTGCAATGTAGAAAATAGTAAAAAATCATTTAAAAAACCTTGAATCATCTGATTGTCATTCTAGATCCTGTGGTTGTCATTCTTGATCATCGGATTGTCATTCCAGATAATCTGGTTGTCATTCTAGATCATCGGATTGTCATTCCAGATAATCTGGTTGTCATTCTAGATCATCGAATTGTCAAAATCATCGGATTGTCATTCTAGATCATCTGGTTGTCATTCTAGATCATCGGATTGTCATTCCAGATAATCTGGTTGTCATTCTAGATCATCGGATTGTCAAAATCATCGGATTGTCATTCTAGATCATCGGATTGTCATTCTAGATCATCTGGTTGTCATTCTAGATCATCGGATTGTCAAAATCATCGGATTGTCATTCTAGATCATCGGATTGTCATTCTAGATCATCTGGTTGTCATTCTAGATCATCGGATTGTCAAAATCATCGGATTGTCATTCTAGATCATCGGATTGTCATTCTAGATCCTCTGATTGTCATTTGCTGGTTAGGGTTAGGGCCCACCTGCCAACAAATGTCTGTCTACGCTGCTGGTTTGGGTGAGATCGTTTTGGACTAGACTGAGCATCAAACTGAAAGGACTGGGCTTGTTTTAAGGGCTAGGTAACCAGTGTGTGTAAGCTGATTATCAGTAGTCAGGCTAATTTGAGCGTTAAGCCTGATGGGCCATATGCTGATTGACCCAGCACCCTGAGTCTCCTCCCCCTCAGCCAGACACTCACCTGTTCCTCCCCAGTTACCATCACAGCTGTTTCAGATTAATCTATTATCTCTCTCCCTCCCTCTCTCCGTCTCTCTGGGGGTGGAGGGGTGTTGTTGACTTCTGAGTTGGCATGACGATCTGACACCCTGCCGTCCAGAGCCTTCTGTCCGTTTCCACGGTGACCTGATCCCATTCCGCTATTCTGTTCTCCGAGTTCCGGACCTGTGGAACACAGAGTGGATTACCGCTGTATACACACGGAGTGAGTTCAGAGAGAGGAGAGATCTGGGAACGCAGTGAGGATGCCAGTGCAGCAGATCTCCGTGGTCCCCGCCGGGGAGATGGCCAATAACGCCGGAGCGCCCCTCGCTCCAAAGACAAGACCGAGGTAAGCCCCTGACCTATAACCTCTGACCCCCTAGCCCTGACCTTAACCTGAACACAGACTCTGTGGAGCTCTCTGAATGAACTGTGGGTCCTTTCTGCTGTGTGTGTGTGTGTGTGGGGGGGGTTGAACTGGGTGAGGAGAGGAGGAGAAGAGAGGGAAAGATAAGGAGGGGAGGGCGGGAGGAGGAGCAGGCAGTGGAGGAGAGGAGGAGTGTGTGGGGGGGGCAGGTTGATCTGGGTAAGAAGAGGGGTGGGAGGGTTATTCTATAACCTCCTATCTATACCCAGTAGTGTGTGTTGGCTCTCTGTCCTGAGGGGAGGGTTATTCTATAACCTCCTATCTATACCCAGTAGTGTGTGTTGGCTCTCTGTCCTGAGGGGAGGGTTATTCTATAACCTCCTATCTATACCCAGTAGTGTGTTGGCTCTCTGTCCTGAGGGGAGGGTTATTCTATAACCTCCTATCTATACCCAGTAGTGTGTGTTGGCTCTCTGTCCTGAGGGGAGGGTTATTCTATAACCTCCTATCTATACCCAGTAGTGTGTGTTGGCTCTCTGTCCTGTTGGGGGGAGGGTTATTCTATAACCTCCTATCTATACCCAGTAGTGTGTGTTGGCTCTCTGTCCTGAGGGGAGGGTTATTCTATAACCTCCTATCTATACCCAGTAGTGTGTGTTGGCTCTCTGTCCTGAGGGGAGGGTTATTCTATATCTTCCTATCTATACCCAGTAGTGTGTGTTGGCTCTCTGTCCTGAGGGGAGGGTTATTCTATAACCTCCTATCTATACCCAGTAGTGTGTGTTGGCTCTCTGTCCCGAGGGGGGGGAGGGTTATTCTATAACCTCCTATCTATACCCAGTAGTGTGTGTTGGCTCTCTGTCCTGAGGGGAGGGTTATTCCATCCATTTAGGACATAGAGGTGCTGAAAGTTGACCTGTTTTGCAAACCCCACCACATCATGACACATCCAACCTAAAAGCTTACAAACAGGGTTGCCAAACTATTTTATAATTTATTTTGAAAGAGGTCAAACTGTTTGCAACAGGGTATACTGCTCCTCTACTAATGTAAAAATTAAAGAATCTAATTACACATTTTTGTACAAATGTTATTGTGAGTAGAGGAGTGAGACTTCATAGATTGAATACAGACATTTCTCCTGACTGTAAAATCTATACCTCTGAATAGACATTTCTCCTGACTGTAAAATCTATACCTCTGAATACAGACATGTATCCTGACTGTAAAAGATGTATCTCTGAAAGTGGAACCTATATGCATGTATTTTGGAGTTGAGAGAGATTACCAGATGTTGTCAATCTATACATACTGCCGTACAGAACATACTAGATATACAGTCTGATATTACACTGTGTCTATCTTCAATCTATACATACTCTCTTCTCTCTCTCACTCTATCTCTCTCACACACACTCTCTCTCTTTTCTCTCTCTCTCTTTCTCTCTGTCGCCTCTGTCATCTCTCTCTCTCTCTCTCTCACTCTCACACACTCTCTCTCTTTCTCTTCTCTCTCTGTCGCCTCTGTCATCTCTCTCTCTCTTTTCTCTCTCTCTCTCTCCTCTCTCTCTCTCTCTCTCCCTCTCTTTTCTTTCTCTCTCTTTTTCTCTCTCTGTCTCTCTGTCATCTCCTCTGTCTCTCTCTCTCTCTCTCTCTCTCTCTCTCTCTCTCTCTCTCTCTCTCTCTCTCTCTCTCTCTCTTTTCTCTCTGTCTATCTCTCTCTTCTCTCTGTCATCTCTCTCTCTTCTCTCTTTCTCTGTCTATCTCTCTCTCTTCTCTCTCTGTCATCTCTCTCCCCTCTCTCTCTCTCTCTTCTCTCTTCTCTCTCTCTCTCTGTCATCTCTCTCTCTCTCTCTCTCTCTGTCATCTCTCTCTCTCTCTCTCTCTCTCTCTCTCTCTCTCTCTCTCTCTCTCTCTCTCTCTCTCTCTCTCTCTCTCTCTCTCTCTCTCTCTCTCTCTCTCTTTCTCTCTCTTTCTCTCTCTACAGAGTATTAAAGGTCCAGGTCGGTCAGGCAGTCGATCCAGCAACATCTTGAAGGTATTGATTGGTTGATTGTTTGATTGATCGACAGCAGTCACTGCTGATTGGTTAGAGGTAAAGACGTGTGCTGTGATTGGTTGTTGAAGTGAAGGAGTGTGCTGTGATTGGTTGTTACAGGCCAGCAGTTCTACAACAGGATTGGCTCCTGGCAGTGTTTCGAGGACAACTCCCTCCTCTCAGGACATCTGCAGGTGAGACTGTTACCCAGCGGTGCCTTCAGTTGGCTTGAACGTTTGCTAAATTGCGGAACGGTTTGTACTGAAGGACACGCTTCCCCCAAAACGTTTTAGAGCTCATAAAGAACCAGACATACACAACATATCTTCTCTGTCTTTACTAAGGAGCGTAGTTACAGTCACATGTTAAGGTTAGATTTTGGCTGTATGGATCAAATATTTCAAGAGTCTGAATACGTTTACAGTTTAGATTAAGAGTCTGAATAAGTTTACAGTTTCACACCTAGGTGTTGTCTAGGTGTTGTCTATGAACTCTGACCAGTCTGTGTTGATGGTCTGGTTGATTCCTCTAGCAGGCCCACTCAGGAACTCTGACAAGACACCTTCACACCTATAGGTGTTGTCTATGTTGGTCTGGTTGATTCCTCTAGCAGGCCCACTCAGGAACTCTGACCAGACACCTTCACACCTATAGGTGTTGTCTATGTTGGTCTGGTTGATTCCTCTAGCAGGCCCACTCAGAACTCTGACCAGACACCTTCACACCTATAGGTGTTGATGTCATTCCTCTAGCAGGCCCATGTCATGTCATTCTCTCCATGTCAGTTCCCCACATATTTTGAAGGTGTTCATTTTTCCAGCATTTTGTTTCAGTTTATCAGGACTCATAAAAACGATGTAGTACTTTTGAATTGAAACTCCCTTGTTTGGGTCCATGTGGTGTCTTTATGTAGTGTTTTCCATATGTTTCCCCAGCTGTCCTCTGATATCTGCACCTTCTCATCCCAATTAAACAGTAGGCCAAAGGTTAATGAATTAGTCCCACAATAAGATCCCAATGATGAGCATTAGATCCAGGATGTTTCCAGTCCTTATAGAGAAGAAGGGGTCGCTTCAGTAGTCAATGTGGACTGGACAGTGTTCCGCCATGGATTGAGGCTACTTCTTAGGCCTTGGGTCCTGTCTCTCACTCCTTCTGGGCAGAACAATTTGCCACATAGTCGGGAAACTTTCCTGTCCTCGGATCTGGAAGGTGGTGTAATCCCAAGGACTCGGCATCAGGTCCAGAATCTAAGATGTGGGTCTTACTCTCATGGGTGACGCGCAGCTTGGCAGGAAACATCAGAGAGTTTGTGATGTTTTTTGGGCTGCCAGTTCTCTCCTGATCCCGTCGTAATCTTTTCTCTTCCGCTAATAGCTCTGCAGAATAGTCATTGAAGATAGATATGCGTTTGTCTTTGTAGAATAGCTCTCCCTTGGTTCTCGACAGCTGCATTACATCCTGCTTCTTTGAGAAGGTGTGTGATGATAGTGCTGGGTCTCTGTGTGTTTCACTCCAGGCCTGCTGGGGGCTGCAGGTGCGGTTCTATGGGTCTCTGTGTGTTTCACACAAAGGCCTGCTGGGGGCTGCAGGTGCGGTTCTGTGGGCTTCTGTGTGTCCTTCGCTCTGGGCTGCAGGTGCAGTTCTGTGGGCCCTCTCTATGACCAAAAGTTTAGCAGTATCGAGTTCTCAGCATCTTGTCCACAAATGTAGACAGTTTCTTCCCCCTTTCTGCATTGATTACGACCCCCAAAATTCTTATATTATTATGACGCAAAAAGTTTATCAACAGCCTGGTCTGGTTGATTCCTCTAGCTGGCCCATCAGGTAGCTAACAGCCTGGTCTGGTTGATTCCTCTAGCTGGCTCATCAGGTAGCTGACAGCCTGGTCTGGTTGATTCCTCTAGCTGGCTCATCAGGTAGCTAACAGCCTGGTCTGGTTGATTCCTCTAGCTGGCCCATCAGGTGGCTAACAGCCTGGTCTGGTTGATTCCTCTAGCTGGCCCATCAGGTAGCTGACAGCCTGGTCCGGTTGATTCCTCTAGCTGGCCCATCAGGTAGCTGACAGCCTGGTCTGGTTGATTCCTCTAGCTGGCCCATCAGGTAGCTAACAGCCTGGTCCGGTTGATTCCTCTAGCTGGCCCATCAGGTAGCTGACAGCCTGGTCTGGTTGATTCCTCTAGCTGGCCCATCAGGTAGCTAACAGCCTGGTCTGGTTGATTCCTCTAGCTGGCCCATCAGGCAGCTAACAGCCTGGTCTGGTTGATTCCTCTAGCTGGCCCATCAGGTAGCTAACAGCCTAGTCTGGTTGATTCCTCTAGCTGGCCCATCAGGTAGCTAACAGCCTGGTCTGGTTGATTCCTCTAGCTGGCCCATCAGGTGGCTAACAGCCTGGTCTGGTTGATTCCTCTAGCTGGCCCATCAGGTGGCTGACAGCCTGGTCTGGTTGATTCCTCTAGCTGGCCCATCAGGTAGCTGACAGCCTGGTCTGGTTGATTCCTCTAGCTGGACCATCAGGTGGCTAATAGCCTGGTCTGGTTGATTCCTCTAGCTGGCCCATCAGGTGGCTAACAGCCTGGTCTGGTTGATTCCTCTAGCTGGCCCATCAGGTGGCTAACAGCCTGGTCTGGTTGATTCCTCTAGCTGGCCCATCAGGTGGCTAACAGCCTGGTCTGATTGATTCCTCTAGCTGGCCCATCAGGTGGCTAACAGCCTGGTCTGGTTGATTCCTCTAGCTGGCCCATCAGGTAGCTAACAGCCTGGTCTGGTTGATTCCTCTAGCTGGCCCATCAGGCAGCTAACAGCCTGGTCTGGTTGATTCCTCTAGCTGGCCCATCAGGTAGCTGACAGCCTGGTCTGGTTGATTCCTCTAGCTGGCCCATCAGGTGGCTAACAGCCTGGTCTGGTTGATTCCTCTAGCTGGCCCATCAGGCAGCTAACAGCCTGGTCTGGTTGATTCCTCTAGCTGGCCCATCAGGCAGCTAACAGCCTGGTCTGGTTGATTCCTCTAGCTGGCCCATCAGGTAGCTAACAGCCTGGTCTGGTTGATTCCTCTAGCTGGCCCATCAGGTGGCTAACAGCCTGGTCTGGTTGATTCCTCTAGCTGGCCCATCAGGTAGCTAACAGCCTGGTCTGGTTGATTCCTCTAGCTGGCCCATCAGGTGGCTAACAGCCTGGTCTGGTTGATTCCTCTAGCTGGCCCATCAGGTAGCTAACAGCCTGGTTTGGTTGATTCCTCTAGCTGGCCCATCAGGTGGCTAACAGCCTGGTTTGGTTGATTCCTCTAGCTGGCCCATCAGGTAGCTAACAGCCTGGTCTGGTTGATTCCTCTAGCTGGCCCATCAGGTGGCTAACAGCCTGGTCTGGTTGATTCCTCTAGCTGGCCCATCAGGCAGCTAACAACCGGTCTGGTTGATTCCTCTAGCTGGCCCATCAGGTGGCTAACAGCCTGGTCTGGTTGATTCCTCTAGCTGGCCCATCAGGTAGCTAACAGCCTGGTCTGGTTGATTCCTCTAGCTGGCCCATCAGGTGGCTAACAGCCTGGTCTGGTTGATTCCTCTAGCTGGCCCATCAGGTAGCTAACAGCCTGGTCTGGTTGATTCCTCTAGCTGGCCCATCAGGTGGCTGACAGCCTGGTCTGGTTACCCAGGGATTCCTCTATCAGGAATAGGGATAGTGTTACCCAGGGATAGTGTTACCCAGGGATAGTGTTACCCAGGTATACTGTTACCCAGGGATGTTACCCAGGGATACTGTTACCCAGGGATAGTGTTACCCAGGGATACTGTTACCCAGGGATAGTGTTACCCAGGGATACTGGGATAGTGTTACCCAGGGATACTGTTACCCAGGGATACTGTTACCCAGGGATAGTGTTACCCAGGGATAGTGTTACCCAGGGATAGTGTTACCCAGGGATACTGTTACCCAGGGATACTGTTACCCAGGGATAGTGTTACCCAGGTATAGTGTTACCCAGGGATACAGGGATAGTGTTACCCAGGGATACTGTTACCCAGGGATACTGTTACCCAGGGATAGTGTTACCCAGTGTTACCCAGGGATACTGTTACCCAGGGATACTGTTACCCAGGGATAGTGTTACCCAGGGATACTGTTACCCAGGGATACAGTTGCCCAGGGATAGTGTTACCCAGGGATACTGTTACCCAGGGATACTGTTACCCAGGGATAGTGTTACCCAGGGATAGTGTTACCCAGGGATACTGTTACCCAGGGATAGTGTTACCCAGGTATAGTGTTACCCAGGTATAGTGTTACCCAGGGATACTGTTACCCAGGGATAGTGTTACCCAGGGATACTGTTACCCAGGGATACAGTTACCCAAGTATAGTGTTACCCAGGGATACAGTTACCCTCATGCTGTCTTTTTCATCTCTGTCTGTTTCGAGTGTGTGTGTGTGTGTTGTCCTCTTTGTGTGTGTGTGTGTGTGTGTGTGTGTGTGTGTGTGTGTGTGTGTGTGTGTGTGTGTGTGTGTGTGTGTGTGTGTGTGTGTGTGTGTGTGTGTGTGTGTGTGTGTGTGTGTGTGTGTGTGTGTGTGTGTGTGTGTGTGTGTGTGTGTGTGTGTATAGGCCGGTGCCGCTGGGTCGTGTAGAGGAAGGTTGTGACACAGCAGTGATGAAGCTAAGCGGCACGGCATTAGGCTCCTCCCAGACCGCGTTAGGCTCCTCCCAGCAGGGCCAAACCAGGAAGAAGAAGAAACCAAACAGGAAGAGAGACTCCTGCTCCGCCCCCGATGCCCCAGCGACCGCACAAGATGACCTGGTCCAACACAGTGACGACCGCAGCTCTGACCGCATCGGAGAGAGGGGGGAGAGGAGGAGGGGGGAGAGGAGGAGGGAGAGGAGAGGGGAACACCCCCGCCACCGTAGCGCCGCCCCTCCTGAATCTGATTCGTCGTCTGACGGGGAGGCGGGGCGGGAGGCCAGAAGCTGGAGCAGGGAGAAAGCCAAGAGGGGACGACGCCGCAGTGGGAGTAGCAGGGAGAGGGGAGGGGGAGAGGGGATGGAGCTGCAGTCTGTAGGGTCTGGTGAGGGGAAGGAGAACCAAGAGAAAGAGGTTCCACAGGAGAACGGTTCCGGAGTGAAGAACCGGCGATCAGGAGGAGGAGGAGGGGAGGAGAGCAGGCGGAGCTCCCAGCGCAGGGAGGAGGCGGGGTCTAAGTTCCGTAGCCCCGGCGGTAGCTCATCATTGGCTGAGGATGGAGAGAGGGAGGGACAGATCACTAAGAATTACCAGGAGACCGGGTCAGTGGGTGGAGACATGTCCGCGCCGTCGCCACGGAGATATGGGGGCTGCAACGCCCCCGAAGGCTGCTCCGACGACGAGCCAGAGGTCTGCAGGTAGGTGTTTGTTCATCTCTGTGTGTCTCTGTGTGTCTCTGTATGTCTCTGTGTGTCTCTGTATGTCTCTGTGTGTGTCTCTGTGTGTCTCTGTGTGTCTCTGTGTGTCTCTGTGTGTCTCTGTGTGTGTCTCTGTGTGTCTCTGTGTGTCTCTGTGTGTCTCTGTGTGTGTGTGTCTCTGTGTGTCTCTGTGTGTCTCTGTGTGTCTCTGTGTGTGTCTCTGTGTGTGTCTCTGTGTGTGTCTCTGTGTGTCTCTGTGTGTCTCTGTGTGTGTCTCTGTGTGTCTCTGTGTGTGTCTCTGTGTGTCTCTGTGTGTGTCTGTGTGTGTCTCTGTGTGTCTCTGTGTGTCTCTGTGTGTCTCTGTGTGTGTCTCTGTGTGTGTCTGTGTGTGTGTCTGTGTGTGTCTCTGTGTGTCTCTGTGTGTGTCTCTGTGTGTCTCTGTGTGTGTCTCTGTGTGTCTCTGTGTGTCTCTGTGTGTGTCTCTGTGTGTGTGTGTGTCTGTGTGTGTCTCTGTGTGTCTCTGTGTGTCTGTGTGTGTCTATGTGTGTGTCTCTGTGTGTCTCTGTGTGTGTCTCTGTGTGTGTCTCTCTGTGTGTCTCTGTGTGTGTCTGTGTGTGTCTCTGTGTGTGTCTCTGTGTGTGTATTCATGTGTGTGTGTTCATCTCTGTGTGTGTGTGTGTTCACATGTGTGTGTTCATCTGTGTGTGTGTGTGTGTGTGTGTGTGTGTGTGTGTGTGTGTGTGTGTGTGTGTGTGTGTGTGTGTGTGTGTGTGTGTGTGTGTGTGTGTGTGTGTGTGTGTGTGTGTGTGTGTGTGTGTGTGTGTGTGTGTGTGTGTGTTCATCTCTGTGTGTTCATCTCTGTGTGTGTGTGTGTGTGTGTGTGTGTGTGTGTGTGTGTGTGTGTGTGTGTGTGTGTGTGTGTGTGTGTGTGTGTGTGTGTGTGTGTGTGTGTGTGTGTGTGTGTGTGTGTGTGTGTGTAGGATCTGCCACTGTGAAGGAGACGAGAGAGTGTGTGTTGATAACTCCGTGCCGCTGTACAGGCAGCATGAGGTTTGTTCACCAGGACTGTCTCAACCAGTGGATCAAGTCATCAGACACACACTGCTGTGAGCTGTGCCAATACAACTTCATCATGGAGACTCACCTTAAACCTCTACGTAAGGTACAGAGACCTCAAACACCTGACCTCAACACACCTAACCTCTACACATCTAACCTCAACACACCTAACCTCTATACATCTAACCTCTATACACCTCAACAGATCTAACCTCTATACAACTCAACACATCTAACCTCAACACACCTCAACACATCTAACCTCAATACACCTCAACACATCTACAACCTCTATACACCTCAACACATCTAACCTCTATACACCTCAACACCTCTATATCCACCTCAACACACCTCAACACATCTAACCTCTATACACCTCAACACATCTAACCTCTATACACCTCAACACATCTAACCTCTATACACCTCAACACATCTAACCTCTATACACCTCAACACATCTAACCTCTATACACCTCAACACATCTAACCTCTATACACCTCAACACATCTAACCTCTACACACACATCAACACATCTAACCTCTATACACCTCAACACACCTCAACACATCTAACCTCTATACACCTCAACACATCTGACCTCTATACACCTCAACACATCTAACCTCTATACACCTCAACACATCTAACCTCTATACACCTAACCTCTATACACCTCAACACAACACACCTCAACACATCTAACCTCTATACACCTCAACACATCTAACCTCTATACACCTAACCTCTATACACCTCAACACATCTCAACACATCTAACCTCTACACCTCAACACATCTAACCTCTATACACCTAACCTCTATACACCTCAACACATCTGACCTCTACACATCTAACCTCAACACATCTAACCTCTATACACCTCAACACATCTACCTCTATACACCTCAACACATCTAACCTCTATACACCTAACCTCTATACATACACCTCAAACACTAATCTATACACCTAACCTCTATACACCTCAACACATCTGACCTCTATACACCTCAACACATCTAACCTCTATACACCTCAACACATCTAACCTCTATACACCTCAACACATCTAACCTCTATACACCTCAACACATCTAACCTCTATACACCTCAACACATCTAACCTCTATATCCACCTCAACACATCTGACCTCAATCCATCTAACCTCTATACACCTCAACACATCTAACCTCTATACACCTCAACACATATAACCTCTATACACCTCAACACATCTAACCTCTATACACCTCAACACATCTAACCTCTATACACCTCAACACATCTAATCTATACACCTCAACACATCTAACCTCTATACACCTCAACACATCTAACCTCTATACACCTCAACACATCTAACCTCTATACACCTCAACACATCTAACCTCAACACATCTAACCTCTACACACCCCTCAACACATCTAACCTCTATACACCTCAACACATCTGCCTCAACACATCTAACCTCTATACACCTCAACACATCTAACCTCTTTACACCTCAACACATCTAACCTCTATACACCTCAACACATCTGACCTCAACACATCTAACCTCTATACACCTCAACACATCTAACCTCTATACACCTCAACACATCTAACCTCTTTACACCTCAACACATCTAACCTCTATACACCTCAACACATCTGACCTCTATATCCACCTCAACACACCTCAACACATCTAACCTCTATACACCTCAACACATCTAACCTCTATACACCTCAACACATCTAACCTCTTTACACCTCAACACATCTAACCTCTTTACACCTCAACACATCTAACCTCTTTACACCTCAACACATCTAACCTCTATACACCTCAACACATCTAACCTCTATACACCTCAACACATCTAACCTCTATACACCTCAACACATCTGACCTCAACACATCTAACCTCTACACATCTAACCTCTATACACCTCTACACATCTAACCTCTATACACCTCAACACATCTGACCTCTATACACCTCAACACATCTGACCTCTATACACCTCAACACATCTAACCTCTACACATCTGACCTCTATACATCTAACCTCTACACATCTGACCTCAACACATCTAACCTCTACACATCTAACCTCTATACACCTCAACACATCTGACCTCTATACATCTCAACACATCTGACCTCTATATACACCTCAACACATCTGACCTCAACACATCTAACCTCTATACACCTCAACACATCTGACCTCTATATACACCTCAACACATCTGACCTCAACACATCTAACCTCTATACACCTCAACACATCTAACCTCTATACACCTCAACACATCTAACCTCTATACACTCTCAACACATCTGACCTCAACACATCTAACCTCTACACACCTCAACACATCTAACCTCTACACACCTCAACACATCTAACCTCTACACATCTAACCTCTACACACCCCTCAACACATCTAACCTCTATACACCTCAACACATCTGACCTCAACACATCTAACCTCTACACACCCCTCAACACATCTAACCTCTATACACCCTCAACACATCTAACCTCTATACACCTCAACACATCTAACCTCTATACCTCTCTACACATCTAACCTCTATACACCTCAACACATCTAACCTCTATACCTCTCTACACATCTAACCTCTACACATCTAACCTCTATACACCTCAACACATCTAACCTCTATACCTCTCTACACATCTAACCTCTACACATCTCTACACATCTAACCTCTATACACCTCAACACATCTAACCTCTACACATCTAACCTCTACACATCTAACCTCTACACACCTCAACACATCTAACCTCTACACACCCCTCAACACATCTAACCTCTACACACCCCTCAACACATCTAACCTCTATACACCTCAACACATCTAACCTCTATACCTCTCTACACATCTAACCTCTACACATCTACACCTCAACACATCTAACCTCTATACATCTAACCTCAACACATCTAACCTCTATACCTCTACACACCTCAACACATCTAACCTCTACACATCTCTACACATCTAACCTCTACACACCTCAACACATCTAACCTCTACACACCTCAACACATCTAACCTCTATACACCTCAACACATCTAACCTCTATATCCACCTCAACACATCTAACCTCTATACACCTCAACACATCTAACCTCTATACACCTCTACACATCTAACCTCTATACACCTCTACACATCTAACCTCTACATACAACTCAACACATCTAACCTCTATACACCTCTACACATCTAACCTCTACATACAACTCAACACATCTAACCTCTACACACACCTCAAGCCCATGCTGTCAGACACCATGATGGGACTCAGTGGAGCTGCCCATGCTGTCAGACACCATGATGGGACTCAGTGGAGCTGCCCATGCTGTCAGACACCATGATGGGACTCAGTGGAGCTGCCCATGCTGTCAGACACCATGAGGGGACTCAGTGGAGCTGCCCATGCTGTCAGACACCATGATGGGACTCAGTGGAGCTGCCCATGCTGTCAGACACCATGATGGGACTCAGTGGAGCTGCCCATGCTGTCAGACACCATGATGGTTCAGATACATAGATACCTGTCAATGACACACTCTTTCAATAACCTTTTCTCTCCCTCAGTGGGAGAAGCTCCAGATGTCGACCAATGAGAGGAGGAAGATCTTATGCTCCCTGATGTTCCACCTGGTGGCTATTGGTTGTGTTCTCTGTTCCGTATACGTCCTCGTCAACAGAACCCTCCACGAGATCAACCTGGGACGCAACACCGGTCAGCACCTCCACCCTGACCTTAACCCAACCTCTATACAACCCTGACCTAACCTCTGTACAACCACAACCCTAACCCAACCTCTAAACAACCCTGACCTAACCTCTGTACAACCACAACCCTAACCCAACCTCTAAACAACCCTGACCTAACCTCTGTACAACCACAACCTCTATACAACCCTGACCTAACCTCTGTACAACCAAAACCCTAACCCAACCTCTATACAACCCTAACCTAACCTCTGTACAACCACAACCCTGACCCAACCTGTATACAACTCTGACCTAACCTCTGTACAACCACAACCCTGACCTAACCTCTGTACAATCACAACCCTGACCTAACCTCTGTACAATCACAACCCTGACCTAACCTCTGTACAATCACAACCCTGACCTAACCTCTGTACAACCACAACCCAACCTCTATACAACCCTGACCCAACCTCTTTACAACCCTGACCTAACCTCTATACAACCCTGACCTAACCTCTGTACAACCACAACCCTAACCAAACCTCTATACAACCCTGACCTAACATCTGTACAACCACAACCCTAATCCAACCTCTATACAACCCTGACCTAACCTCTGTACAACCACAACCCAACCTCTTTACTACAACCCTGACCTAACCTCTGTACAACCACAACCCTAACCCAACCTCTATACAACCCTGACCTAACATCTGTACAACCACAACCCTGACCCAACCTCTATACAACTACAACCCTGACCTAACCTCTGTACAACCACAACCCTAACCAAACCTCTATACAACCCTGACCTAACCTCTGTACAACCACAACCCTGACCCAACCTCTATACAACCCTGACCTAACATCTGTACAACCACAACCCTAATCCAACCTCTATACAACCCTGACCTAACCTCTGTACAACCACAACCCAACCACTTTACTACAACCCTGACCTAACCTCTGTACAACCACAACCCTAACCCAACCTCTATACAACCCTGACCTAACCTCTGTACAACCACAACCCTGACCCAACCTCTATACAACCCTGACCTAACATCTGTACAACCACAACCCTGACCCAACCTCTATACAACTCTGACCTAACCTCTGTACAACCACAACCCTGACCTAACCTCTGTACAACCACAACCCTAACACAACCTCTATACAACCCTGACCTAACCTCTGTACAACCACAACCTTAACCCAACCTCTATACAACCCTGACCTCTGTTCAACCACAACCTTAACCCAACCTCTGTACAACCCTGACCTAACCTCTATACAATCACAACCTTAACCTAACCTCTATTCAACCCAACTTCTCACAGTCTTAACCCAACCTCTATACAACCTTAACCCAACTTCTTACATTACTGTGTTTACAGGAGAATATAGTAACATTACTGTGTTTTCAGATGAGAGGAGAATATAGTAACATTACTGTGTTTTCAGGAGAATATAGTAACATTACTGTGTTTTCAGATGAGAGGAGAATATAGAAACATTGCTGTGTTTTCAGATGGGAATATAGTAACATTACTGTGTTTACAGGAGAATATAGTAACATTGCTGTGTTTTCAGATGGGAATATAGTAACATTACTGTGTTTACAGGAGAATATAGTAACATTACTGTGTTTTAAGGAGAATATAGTAACATTACTGTGTTTTCATATGAGAATATAGTAACATTACTGTGTTTACAGGAGAATATAGTAACATTACTGTGTTTACAGGAGAATATAGTAACATTACTGTGTTTTCAGATGAGAGGAGAATATAGTAACATTACTGTGTTTACAGGAGAATATAGTAACATTACTGTGTTTTCAGATGAGAGGAGAATATAGTAACATTACTGTGTTTTCAGGAGGATATAGTAACATTACTGTGTTTTCAGGAGAATATAGTAACATTACTGTGTTTACAGGAGAATATAGTAACATTACTGTGTTTTCAGATGAGAGGAGAATATAGTAACATTACTGTGTTTTCAGATGAGAATATAGTAACATTACTGTGTTTTCAGATGAGAGGAGAATATAGTAACATTACTGTGTTTACAGGAGAATATAGTAACATTACTGTGTTTTCAGGAGGATATAGTAACATTACTGTGTTTTCAGGAGAATATAGTAACATTACTGTGTTTACAGGAGAATATAGTAACATTACTGTGTTTTCAGATGAGAGGAGAATATAGTAACATTACTGTGTTTTCAGATGAGAATATAGTAACATTACTGTGTTTTCAGATGACAGAGAATATAGTAATACTGTGTTTTAGAATATAGCAACATTACTGTGTTTACAGGAGAATATAGTAACATTACTGTGTTTTCAGGAGTGTAACATTTTGTTTTCAATGACAATATAGTGACATTACTGTGTTTTCAGGATAATATAGTAACATTACTGTGTTTTAGATGAGAATATAGTGACATTACTGTGTTTACAGGAGAATATAGTAACATTACTGTGTTTTCAGGAGAATATAGTAACATTACTGTGTTTTCAGGAGGATATAGTAACATTACTATGTTTTCAGGAGAATATAGTAACATTACTGTGTTTACAGATGAGAGGAGAATATAGTAACATTACTGTGTTTACAGGAGAATATAGTAACATTACTGTGTTTTCAGATGAGATGAGAATATAGTAACATTACTGTGTTTTCAGGAGAATATAGTAACATTACTGTGTTTACAGGAGAATATAGTGACATTACTGTGTTTACAGGAGAATATAGTAACATTACTGTGTTTACAGATGAGAGGAGAATATAGTAACATTACTGTGTTTTCAGATGAGAGGAGAATATAGTAACATTATTGTGTTTTCAGATGAGAGGAGAATATAGTAACATTACTGTGTTTTAGATGAGAATATAGTAACATTTACTGTGTTTTAGATGAGAATATAGTAACATTACTGTGTTTTCAGGAGAATATAGTAACATTACTGTGTTTACAGGAGAATATCGTAACATTACTGTGTTTTCAGGAGAATATAGTAACATTACTGTGTTTTCAGGAGAATATAGTAACATTACTGTGTTTTCAGGAGAATATAGTAACATTACTGTGTTTTCAGGAGAATATAGTAACATTACTGTGTTTACAGGAGAATATAGTAACATTACTGTGTTTTCAGGAGAATATAGTAACATTACTGTGTTTACAGGAGAATATAGTAACATTACTGTCTTTACAGGAGAATATAGTAACATTACTGTGTTTACAGGAGAATATAGTAGCATTACTGTGTTTTCAGGAGGATATAGTAACATTACTGTGTTTTCAGGAGAATATAGTAACATTACTGTGTTTTCAGATGAGAGGAGAATATAGTAACATTACTGTGTTTACAGGAAAATATAGTAACATTACTGTGTTTTCAGGAGAATATAGTAACATTACTGTGTTTACAGATGAGAGGAGAATATAGTAACATTACTGTGTTTTCAGATGAGAGGAGAATATAGTAACATTACTGTGTTTACAGGAGAATATAGTAACATTACTGTGTTTTAAGGAGAATATAGTAACATTACTGTGTTTTCATATGAGAATATAGTAACATTACTGTGTTTACAGGAGAATATAGTAACATTACTGTGTTTACAGGAGAATATAGTAACATTACTGTGTTTTCAGATGAGAGGAGAATATAGTAACATTACTGTGTTTACAGGAGAATATAGTAACATTACTGTGTTTTCAGATGAGAGGAGAATATAGTAACATTACTGTGTTTTCAGGAGGATATAGTAACATTACTGTGTTTTCAGGAGAATATAGTAACATTACTGTGTTTACAGGAGAATATAGTAACATTACTGTGTTTTCAGATGAGAGGAGAATATAGTAACATTACTGTGTTTTCAGATGAGAATATAGTAACATTACTGTGTTTTCAGATGACAGGAGAATATAGTAACATTACTGTGTTTTCAGGAGAATATAGCAACATTACTGTGTTTACAGGAGAATATAGTAACATTACTGTGTTTTCAGGAGAATATAGTAACATTACTGTGTTTTCAATGACAATATAGTGACATTACTGTGTTTTCAGGATAATATAGTAACATTACTGTGTTTTAGATGAGAATATAGTGACATTACTGTGTTTACAGGAGAATATAGTAACATTACTGTGTTTTCAGGAGAATATAGTAACATTACTGTGTTTTCAGGAGGATATAGTAACATTACTATGTTTTCAGGAGAATATAGTAACATTACTGTGTTTACAGATGAGAGGAGAATATAGTAACATTACTGTGTTTACAGGAGAATATAGTAACATTACTGTGTTTTCAGATGAGATGAGAATATAGTAACATTACTGTGTTTTCAGGAGAATATAGTAACATTACTGTGTTTACAGGAGAATATAGTGACATTACTGTGTTTACAGGAGAATATAGTAACATTACTGTGTTTACAGATGAGAGGAGAATATAGTAACATTACTGTGTTTTCAGATGAGAGGAGAATATAGTAACATTATTGTGTTTTCAGATGAGAGGAGAATATAGTAACATTACTGTGTTTTAGATGAGAATATAGTAACATTTACTGTGTTTTAGATGAGAATATAGTAACATTACTGTGTTTTCAGGAGAATATAGTAACATTACTGTGTTTACAGGAGAATATCGTAACATTACTGTGTTTTCAGGAGAATATAGTAACATTACTGTGTTTTCAGGAGAATATAGTAACATTACTGTGTTTTCAGGAGAATATAGTAACATTACTGTGTTTTCAGGAGAATATAGTAACATTACTGTGTTTACAGGAGAATATAGTAACATTACTGTGTTTTCAGGAGAATATAGTAACATTACTGTGTTTACAGGAGAATATAGTAACATTACTGTCTTTACAGGAGAATATAGTAACATTACTGTGTTTACAGGAGAATATAGTAGCATTACTGTGTTTTCAGGAGGATATAGTAACATTACTGTGTTTTCAGGAGAATATAGTAACATTACTGTGTTTTCAGATGAGAGGAGAATATAGTAACATTACTGTGTTTACAGGAAAATATAGTAACATTACTGTGTTTTCAGGAGAATATAGTAACATTACTGTGTTTACAGATGAGAGGAGAATATAGTAACATTACTGTGTTTTCAGATGAGAGGAGAATATAGTAACATTATTGTGTTTTCAGATGAGAGGAGAATATAGTAACATTACTGTGTTTTAGATGAGAATATAGTAACATTTACTGTGTTTTCAGGAGAATATAGTAACATTACTGTGTTTACAGGAGAATATAGTAACATTACTGTGTTTACAGGAGAATATAGTAACATTACTGTGTTTACAGGAGAATATCGTAACATTACTGTGTTTTCAGGAGAATATAGTAACATTACTGTGTTTTCAGGTGAATATAGTAACATTACTGTGTTTTCAGGAGAATATAGTAACATTACTGTGTTTACAGGAGAATATAGTAACATTACTGTGTTTTCAGGAGAATATAGTAACATGACTGTGTTTACAGGAGAATATAGTGACATTACTGTGTTTACAGGAGAATATAGTAACATTACTGTGTTTACAGATGAGAGGAGAATATAGTAACATTACTGTGTTTTCAGATGAGAGGAGAATATAGTAACATTATTGTGTTTTCAGATGAGAGGAGAATATAGTAACATTACTGTGTTTTAGATGAGAATATAGTAACATTTACTGTGTTTTAGATGAGAATATAGTAACATTACAGGAGAATATAGTAACATTACTGTGTTTTCAGATGAGAGGAGAATATAGTAACATTACGGTGTTTACAGGAGAATATAGTAACATTACTGTGTTTACAGGAGAATATAGTAACATTACTGTGTTTTCAGATGAGAGGAGAATATAGTAACATTACTGTGTTTTCAGGAGGATATAGTAACATTACTGTGTTTTCAGGAGAATATAGTAACATTACTGTGTTTACAGGAGAATATAGTAACATTACTGTGTTTTCAGATGAGAGGAGAATATAGTAACATTACTGTGTTTTCAGATGAGAATATAGTAACATTACTGTGTTTTCAGATGAGAGGAGAATATAGTAACATTACTGTGTTTACAGGAGAATATAGTAACATTACTGTGTTTTCAGGAGGATATAGTAACATTACTGTGTTTTCAGGAGAATATAGTAACATTACTGTGTTTACAGGAGAATATAGTAACATTACTGTGTTTTCAGATGAGAGGAGAATATAGTAACATTACTGTGTTTTCAGATGAGAATATAGTAACATTACTGTGTTTTCAGATGACAGGAGAATATAGTAACATTACTGTGTTTTCAGGAGAATATAGTAACATTACTGTGTTTACAGGAGAATATAGTAACATTACTGTGTTTACAGGAGAATATAGTAACATTACTGTGTTTTCAGGAGAATATAGTAACATTACTGTGTTTTCAATGACAATATAGTGACATTACTGTGTTTTCAGGATAATATAGTAACATTACTGTGTTTTAGATGAGAATATAGTGACATTACTGTGTTTACAGGAGAATATAGTAACATTACTGTGTTTTCAGGAGAATATAGTAACATTACTGTGTTTTCAGGAGGATATAGTAACATTACTATGTTTTCAGGAGAATATAGTAACATTACTGTGTTTACAGATGAGAGAGAATATAGTAACATTACTGTGTTTACAGGAGAATATAGTAACATTACTGTGTTTTCAGATGAGATGAGAATATAGTAACATTACTGTGTTTTCAGGAGAATATAGTAACATTACTGTGTTTACAGGAGAATATAGTGACATTACTGTGTTTACAGGAGAATATAGTAACATTACTGTGTTTACAGATGAGAGGAGAATATAGTAACATTACTGTGTTTTCAGATGAGAGGAGAATATAGTAACATTATTGTGTTTTCAGATGAGAGGAGAATATAGTAACATTACTGTGTTTTAGATGAGAATATAGTAACATTTACTGTGTTTTAGATGAGAATATAGTAACATTACTGTGTTTTCAGGAGAATATAGTAACATTACTGTGTTTACAGGAGAATATCGTAACATTACTGTGTTTTCAGGAGAATATAGTAACATTACTGTGTTTTCAGGAGAATATAGTAACATTACTGTGTTTTCAGGAGAATATAGTAACATTACTGTGTTTTCAGGAGAATATAGTAACATTACTGTGTTTACAGGAGAATATAGTAACATTACTGTGTTTTCAGGAGAATATAGTAACATTACTGTGTTTACAGGAGAATATAGTAACATTACTGTCTTTACAGGAGAATATAGTAACATTACTGTGTTTACAGGAGAATATAGTAGCATTACTGTGTTTTCAGGAGTATATAGTAACATTACTGTGTTTTCAGGAGAATATAGTAACATTACTGTGTTTTCAGATGAGAGGAGAATATAGTAACATTACTGTGTTTACAGGAAAATATAGTAACATTACTGTGTTTTCAGGAGAATATAGTAACATTACTGTGTTTACAGATGAGAGGAGAATATAGTAACATTACTGTGTTTTCAGATGAGAGGAGAATATAGTAACATTATTGTGTTTTCAGATGAGAGGAGAATATAGTAACATTACTGTGTTTTAGATGAGAATATAGTAACATTTACTGTGTTTTCAGGAGAATATAGTAACATTACTGTGTTTACAGGAGAATATAGTAACATTACTGTGTTTACAGGAGAATATAGTAACATTACTGTGTTTACAGGAGAATATCGTAACATTACTGTGTTTTCAGGAGAATATAGTAACATTACTGTGTTTTCAGGTGAATATAGTAACATTACTGTGTTTTCAGGAGAATATAGTAACATTACTATGTTTTCAGGAGAATATAGTAACATTACTGTGTTTACAGATGAGAGGAGAATATAGTAACATTACTGTGTTTACAGGAGAATATAGTAACATTACTGTGTTTTCAGATGAGATGAGAATATAGTAACATTACTGTGTTTTCAGGAGAATATAGTAACATTACTGTGTTTACAGGAGAATATAGTGACATTACTGTGTTTACAGGAGAATATAGTAACATTACTGTGTTTACAGATGAGAGGAGAATATAGTAACATTACTGTGTTTTCAGATGAGAGGAGAATATAGTAACATTATTGTGTTTTCAGATGAGAGGAGAATATAGTAACATTACTGTGTTTTAGATGAGAATATAGTAACATTTACTGTGTTTTAGATGAGAATATAGTAACATTACTGTGTTTTCAGGAGAATATAGTAACATTACTGTGTTTACAGGAGAATATCGTAACATTACTGTGTTTTCAGGAGAATATAGTAACATTACTGTGTTTTCAGGAGAATATAGTAACATTACTGTGTTTTCAGGAGAATATAGTAACATTACTGTGTTTTCAGGAGAATATAGTAACATTACTGTGTTTACAGGAGAATATAGTAACATTACTGTGTTTTCAGGAGAATATAGTAACATTACTGTGTTTACAGGAGAATATAGTAACATTACTGTCTTTACAGGAGAATATAGTAACATTACTGTGTTTACAGGAGAATATAGTAGCATTACTGTGTTTTCAGGAGTATATAGTAACATTACTGTGTTTTCAGGAGAATATAGTAACATTACTGTGTTTTCAGATGAGAGGAGAATATAGTAACATTACTGTGTTTACAGGAAAATATAGTAACATTACTGTGTTTTCAGGAGAATATAGTAACATTACTGTGTTTACAGATGAGAGGAGAATATAGTAACATTACTGTGTTTTCAGATGAGAGGAGAATATAGTAACATTATTGTGTTTTCAGATGAGAGGAGAATATAGTAACATTACTGTGTTTTCAGGAGAATATAGTAACATTACTGTGTTTACAGGAGAATATAGTAACATTACTGTGTTTACAGGAGAATATAGTAACATTACTGTGTTTACAAGAGAATATCGTAACATTACTGTGTTTTCAGGAGAATATAGTAACATTACTGTGTTTTCAGGTGAATATAGTAACATTACTGTGTTTTCAGGAGAATATAGTAACATTACTGTGTTTACAGGAGAATATAGTAACATTACTGTGTTTTCAGGAGAATATAGTAACATGACTGTGTTTACAGGAGAATATAGTGACATTACTGTGTTTACAGGAGAATATAGTAACATTACTGTGTTTACAGATGAGAGGAGAATATAGTAACATTACTGTGTTTTCAGATGAGAGGAGAATATAGTAACATTATTGTGTTTTCAGATGAGAGGAGAATATAGTAACATTACTGTGTTTTAGATGAGAATATAGTAACATTTACTGTGTTTTAGATGAGAATATAGTAACATTACTGTGTTTTCAGGAGAATATAGTAACATTACTGTGTTTACAGGAGAATATCGTAACATTACTGTGTTTTCAGGAGAATATAGTAACATTACTGTGTTTTCAGGAGAATATAGTAACATTACTGTGTTTTCAGGAGAATATAGTAACATTACTGTGTTTACAGGAGAATATAGTAACATTACTGTGTTTTCAGGAGAATATAGTAACATTACTGTGTTTACAGGAGAATATAGTAACATTACTGTGTTTACAGGAGAATATAGTACCATTACTGTGTTTTCAGGAGAATATAGTAGCATTACTGTGTTTTCAGGAGGATATAGTAACATTACTGTGTTTTCAGGAGAATATAGTAACATTACTGTGTTTTCAGATGAGAGGAGAATATAGTAACATTACTGTGTTTCAGGAGAATATAGTAACATTACTGTGTTTTCAGGAGAATATAGTAACATTACTGTGTTTTCAGATGAGAGGAGAATATAGTAACATTTACTGTGTTTTAGATGAGAATATAGTAACATTACTGTGTTTACAGGAGAATATAGTAACATTACTGTGTTTTCAGATGAGAGGAGAATATAGTAACATTACTGTGTTTTCAGATGAGAATATAGTAACATTACTGTGTTTTCAGATGAGAGGAGAATATAGTAACATTACTGTGTTTACAGGAGAATATAGTAACATTACTGTGTTTTCAGGAGGATATAGTAACATTACTGTGTTTTCAGGAGAATATAGTAACATTACTGTGTTTACAGGAGAATATAGTAACATTACTGTGTTTTCAGATGAGAGGAGAATATAGTAACATTACTGTGTTTTCAGATGAGAATATAGTAACATTACTGTGTTTTCAGATGACAGGAGAATATAGTAACATTACTGTGTTTTCAGGAGAATATAGTAACATTACTGTGTTTTCAGGAGAATATAGTAACATTACTGTGTTTTCAGGAGAATATAGTAACATTACTGTGTTTACAGGAGAATATAGTAACATTACTGTGTTTTCAGGAGAATATAGTAACATTACTGTGTTTACAGGAGAATATAGTAACATTACTGTGTTTTCAGGAGAATATAGTAACATTACTGTGTTTTCAGATGAGAGGAGAATATAGAAACATTGCTGTGTTTTCAGATGGGAATATAGTAACATTACTGTGTTTACAGGAGAATATAGTAACATTGCTGTGTTTTCAGATGGGAATATAGTAACATTACTGTGTTTACAGGAGAATATAGTAACATTACTGTGTTTTTAGGAGAATATAGTAACATTACTGTGTTTTCAGGAGAATATAGTAACATTACTGTGTTTACAGGAGAATATAGTAACATTACTGTGTTTTCAGGAGAATATAGTAACATTACTGTGTTTTCAGATGAGAGGAGAATATAGAAACATTGCTGTGTTTTCAGATGGGAATATAGTAACATTACTGTGTTTACAGGAGAATATAGTAACATTGCTGTGTTTTCAGATGGGAATATAGTAACATTACTGTGTTTACAGGAGAATATCGTAACATTACTGTGTTTTCAGGAGAATATAGTAACATTACTGTGTTTTCAGGAGAATATAGTAACATTACTGTGTTGTCAGGAGAATATAGTAACATTACTGTGTTTACAGGAGAATATAGTAACATTACTGTGTTTTCAGGAGAATATAGTAACATTACTGTGTTTACAGGAGAATATAGTAACATTACTGTGTTTACAGGAGAATATAGTACCATTACTGTGTTTTCAGGAGAATATAGTAGCATTACTGTGTTTTCAGGAGGATATAGTAACATTACTGTGTTTTCAGGAGAATATAGTAACATTACTGTGTTTTCAGATGAGAGGAGAATATAGTAACATTACTGTGTTTCAGGAGAATATAGTAACATTACTGTGTTTTCAGGAGAATATAGTAACATTACTGTGTTTTAGAGGAGAATATAGTAACATTACTGTGTTTTCAGATGAGATGAGAATATAGTAACATTACTGTGTTTTCAGATGAGAGGAGAATATAGTGACATTACTGTGTTTTCAGGAGAATATAGTGACATTACTGTGTTTACAGGAAAATATAGTAACATTACTGTGTTTTAGATGAGAATATAGTAACATTACTGTGTTTACAGATGAGAGGAGAATATAGTAACATTACTGTGTTTTCAGATGAGAGGAGAATATAGTAACATTATTGTGTTTTCAGATGAGAGGAGAATATAGTAACATTACTGTGTTTTAGATGAGAATATAGTAACATTTACTGTGTTTTCAGGAGAATATAGTAACATTACTGTGTTTACAGGAGAATATAGTAACATTACTGTGTTTACAGGAGAATATAGTAACATTACTGTGTTTACAGGAGAATATCGTAACATTACTGTGTTTTCAGGAGAATATAGTAACATTACTGTGTTTTCAGGTGAATATAGTAACATTACTGTGTTTTCAGGAGAATATAGTAACATTACTGTGTTTACAGGAGAATATAGTAACATTACTGTGTTTTCAGGAGAATATAGTAACATGACTGTGTTTACAGGAGAATATAGTGACATTACTGTGTTTACAGGAGAATATAGTAACATTACTGTGTTTACAGATGAGAGGAGAATATAGTAACATTACTGTGTTTTCAGATGAGAGGAGAATATAGTAACATTATTGTGTTTTCAGATGAGAGGAGAATATAGTAACATTACTGTGTTTTAGATGAGAATATAGTAACATTTACTGTGTTTTAGATGAGAATATAGTAACATTACTGTGTTTACAGGAGAATATCGTAACATTACTGTGTTTACAGGAGAATATAGTAACATTACTGTGTTTTCAGGAGAATATAGTAACATTACTGTGTTTACAGGAGAATATAGTAACATTACTGTGTTTACAGGAGAATATAGTACCATTACTGTGTTTTCAGGAGAATATAGTAGCATTACTGTGTTTTCAGGAGGATATAGTAACATTACTGTGTTTTCAGGAGAATATAGTAACATTACTGTGTTTTCAGATGAGAGGAGAATATAGTAACATTACTGTGTTTCAGGAGAATATAGTAACATTACTGTGTTTTCAGGAGAATATAGTAACATTACTGTGTTTTCAGATGAGAGGAGAATATAGTAACATTTACTGTGTTTTAGATGAGAATATAGTAACATTACTGTGTTTACAGGAGAATATAGTAACATTACTGTGTTTTCAGATGAGAGGAGAATATAGTAACATTACTGTGTTTTCAGATGAGAATATAGTAACATTACTGTGTTTTCAGATGAGAGGAGAATATAGTAACATTACTGTGTTTACAGGAGAATATAGTAACATTACTGTGTTTTCAGGAGGATATAGTAACATTACTGTGTTTTCAGGAGAATATAGTAACATTACTGTGTTTACAGGAGAATATAGTAACATTACTGTGTTTTCAGATGAGAGGAGAATATAGTAACATTACTGTGTTTTCAGATGAGAATATAGTAACATTACTGTGTTTTCAGATGACAGGAGAATATAGTAACATTACTGTGTTTTCAGGAGAATATAGTAACATTACTGTGTTTTCAGGAGAATATAGTAACATTACTGTGTTTTCAGGAGAATATAGTAACATTACTGTGTTTACAGGAGAATATAGTAACATTACTGTGTTTTCAGGAGAATATAGTAACATTACTGTGTTTACAGGAGAATATAGTAACATTACTGTGTTTTCAGGAGAATATAGTAACATTACTGTGTTTTCAGATGAGAGGAGAATATAGAAACATTGCTGTGTTTTCAGATGGGAATATAGTAACATTACTGTGTTTACAGGAGAATATAGTAACATTGCTGTGTTTTCAGATGGGAATATAGTAACATTACTGTGTTTACAGGAGAATATAGTAACATTACTGTGTTTTTAGGAGAATATAGTAACATTACTGTGTTTTCAGGAGAATATAGTAACATTACTGTGTTTACAGGAGAATATAGTAACATTACTGTGTTTTCAGGAGAATATAGTAACATTACTGTGTTTTCAGATGAGAGGAGAATATAGAAACATTGCTGTGTTTTCAGATGGGAATATAGTAACATTACTGTGTTTACAGGAGAATATAGTAACATTGCTGTGTTTTCAGATGGGAATATAGTAACATTACTGTGTTTACAGGAGAATATCGTAACATTACTGTGTTTTCAGGAGAATATAGTAACATTACTGTGTTTTCAGGAGAATATAGTAACATTACTGTGTTGTCAGGAGAATATAGTAACATTACTGTGTTTACAGGAGAATATAGTAACATTACTGTGTTTTCAGGAGAATATAGTAACATTACTGTGTTTACAGGAGAATATAGTAACATTACTGTGTTTACAGGAGAATATAGTACCATTACTGTGTTTTCAGGAGAATATAGTAGCATTACTGTGTTTTCAGGAGGATATAGTAACATTACTGTGTTTTCAGGAGAATATAGTAACATTACTGTGTTTTCAGATGAGAGGAGAATATAGTAACATTACTGTGTTTCAGGAGAATATAGTAACATTACTGTGTTTTCAGGAGAATATAGTAACATTACTGTGTTTTAGAGGAGAATATAGTAACATTACTGTGTTTTCAGATGAGATGAGAATATAGTAACATTACTGTGTTTTCAGATGAGAGGAGAATATAGTGACATTACTGTGTTTTCAGGAGAATATAGTGACATTACTGTGTTTTCAGGAGAATATAGTAACATTACTGTGTTTTAGATGAGAATATAGTAACATTACTGTGTTTACAGGAGAATATAGTAACATTACTGTGTTTTCAGGAGAATATAGTAACATTACTGTGTTTTCAGGAGAATATAGTAACATTACTGTGTTTTAGATGAGAATATAGTAACATTACTGTGTTTTCAGGAGAATATAGTAACATTACTGTGTTTTCAGGAGAATATAGCAACATTACTGTGTTTTCAGGAGAATATAGTAACATTACTGTGTTTTCAGGATAATATAGTAACATTACTGTGTTTTCAGATGAGAGGAGAATATAGTAACATTACTGTGTTTTCAGGAGAATATAGTAACATTACTGTGTTTTCAGGAGAATATAGTAACGTTACTGTGTTTTCAGGAGAATATAGTAACATTACTGTGTTTTCAGATGAGAGGAGAATATAGTAACATTACTGTGTTTTCAGGAGAATATAGTAACATTACTGTGTTTTCAAGAGAATATAGTAACATTACTGTGTTTACAGGAGAATATAGTAACATTACTGTGTTTACAGGAGAATATAGTAGCATTACTGTGTTTTCAGGAGAATATAGTAACATTACTGTGTTTTCAGATGAGAGGAGAATATAGTAACATTACTGTGTTTACAGGAGAATATAGTAACATTACTGTGTTTTCAGGAGAATATAGTAACATTACTGTGTTTTCAGGAGAATATAGCAACATTACTGTGTTTTCAGGAGAATATAGCAACATTACTGTGTTTTCAGGAGAATATAGTAACATTACTGTGTTTTCAGGAGAATATAGTAACATTACTGTGTTTTCAGGAGAATATAGTAACATTACTGTGTTTTCAGGAGAATATAGTAGCATTACTGTGTTTTCAGGAGGATATAGTAACATTACTGTGTTTTCAGGAGAATATAGTAACATTACTGTGTTTTCAGATGAGAGGAGAATATAGTAACATTACTGTGTTTTCAGGAGAATATAGTAACATTACTGTGTTTTCAGGAGAATATAGTAACATTAATGTGTTTTCAGGAGAATATAGTAACATTACTGTGTTTTCAGATGAGAGGAGAATATAGTAACATTACTGTGTTTTCAGGAGAATATAGTAACATTACTGTGTTTTCAGGAGAATATAGTAACATTACTGTGTTTTCAGATGAGATGAGAATATAGTAACATTACTGTGTTTTCAGATGAGAGGAGAATATAGTGACATTACTGTGTTTTCAGGAGAATATAGTGACATTACTGTGTTTTCAGGAGAATATAGTAACATTACTGTGTTTTAGATGAGAATATAGTAACATTACTGTGTTTTCAGGAGAATATAGTAACATTACTGTGTTTTCAGGAGAATATAGTAACATTACTGTGTTTTCAGGAGAATATAGTAACATTACTGTGTTTTCAGGATAATATAGTAACATTACTGTGTTTTAGATGAGAATATAGTAACATTACTGTGTTTTCAGGAGAATATAGTAACATTACTGTGTTTTCAGGAGAATATAGTAACATTACTGTGTTTTCAGGAGAATATAGTAACATTACTGTGTTTTCAGGAGAATATAGTAACATTACTGTGTTTTCAGGAGAATATAGCAACATTACTGTGTTTTCAGGAGAATATAGCAACATTACTGTGTTTTCAGGAGAATATAGTAACATTACTGTGTTTTCAGGAGAATATAGTAACATTACTGTGTTTTAGATGAGAATATAGTAACATTACTGTGTTTTCAGGAGAATATAGTAACATTACTGTGTTTTCAGGAGAATATAGTAACATTACTGTGTTTTCAGGAGAATATAGTAACATTACTGTGTTTTCAGGATAATATAGTAACATTACTGTGTTTTAGATGAGAATATAGTAACATTACTGTGTTTTCAGGAGAATATAGTAACATTACTGTGTTTTCAGATGAGAGGAGAATATAGTAACATTACTGTGTTTACAGGAGAATATAGTAACATTACTGTGTTTTCAGGAGAATATAGTAACATTACTGTGTTTTCAGGAGAATATAGCAACATTACTGTGTTTTCAGGAGAATATAGCAACATTACTGTGTTTTCAGGAGAATATAGTAACATTACTGTGTTTTCAGGAGAATATAGCAACATTACTGTGTTTTCAGGAGAATATAGTAACATTACTGTGTTTTCAGGAGAATATAGTAGCATTACTGTGTTTTCAGGAGGATATAGTAACATTACTGTGTTTTCAGGAGAATATAGTAACATTACTGTGTTTTCAGATGAGAGGAGAATATAGTAACATTACTGTGTTTTCAGGAGAATATAGTAACATTACTGTGTTTTCAGGAGAATATAGTAACATTACTGTGTTTTCAGGAGAATATAGTAACATTACTGTGTTTTCAGATGAGATGAGAATATAGTAACATTACTGTGTTTTCAGATGAGAGGAGAATATAGTGACATTACTGTGTTTTCAGGAGAATATAGTGACATTACTGTGTTTTCAGGAGAATATAGTAACATTACTGTGTTTTCAGGAGAATATAGTAACATTACTGTGTTTTCAGGAGAATATAGTAACATTACTGTGTTTTCAGGAGAATATAGTAACATTACTGTGTTTTCAGGAGAATATAGTAACATTACTTTGTTTACTGGAGAATATAGTAACATTACTGTGTTTACAGGAGAATATAGTAACATTACTGTGTTTTCAGATGAGAGGAGAATATAGTAACATTACTGTGTTTTCAGGAGAATATAGTAACATTACTGTGTTTTCAGGAGAATATAGTAACATTACTGTGTTTTCAGATGAGATGAGATTATATAGTAACATTACTGTGTTTTCAGATGACATTACTGTGTTTTCAGGAGAATATAGTAACATTACTGTGTTTTAGATGAGAATATAGTAACATTACTGTGTTTTCAGGAGAATATAGTAACATTACTGTGTTTTCAGGAGAATATAGTAACTTTACTTTGTTTACTGGAGAATATAGTAACATTACTGTGTTTACAGGAGAATATAGTAACATTACTGTGTTTTCAGGAGAATATAGTAACATTAATGTGTTTTCAGGAGAATATAGTAACATTACTGTGTTTTCAGATGAGAGGAGAATCTAGTGACATTACTGTGTTTTCAGGAGAATATAGTGACATTACTGTGTTTTCAGGAGAATATAGTAACATTACTGTGTTTTAGATGAGAATATAGTAACATTACTGTGTTTTCAGGAGAATATAGTAACATTACTGTGTTTTCAGGAGAATATAGTAACTTTACTTTGTTTACTGGAGAATATAGTAACATTACTGTGTTTACAGGAGAATATAGTAACATTACTGTGTTTTCAGGAGAATATAGTAACATTAATGTGTTTTCAGGAGAATATAGTAACATTACTGTGTTTTCAGATGAGAGGAGAATATAGTAACATTACTGTGTTTTCAGGAGAATATAGTAACATTACTGTGTTTTCAGGAGAATATAGTAACGTTACTGTGTTTTCAGGAGAATATAGTAACATTACTGTGTTTTCAGATGAGAGGAGAATATAGTAACATTACTGTGTTTTCAGGAGAATATAGTAACATTACTGTGTTTTAAGGAGAATATAGTAACATTACTGTGTTTTAAGGAGAATATAGTAACATTACTGTGTTTTCAGGAGAATATAGTAACATTACTGTGTTTACAGGAGAATATAGTAACATTACTGTGTTTACAGGAGAATATAGTAACATTACTGTGTTTTCAGGAGAATATAGTAACATTACTGTGTTTTCAGGAGAATATAGCAACATTACTGTGTTTTCAGGAGAATATAGTAACATTACTGTGTTTTCAGGAGAATATAGTAGCATTACTGTGTTTTCAGGAGGATATAGTAACATTACTGTGTTTTCAGGAGAATATAGTAACATTACTGTGTTTTCAGATGAGAGGAGAATATAGTAACATTACTGTGTTTTCAGGAGAATATAGTAACATTACTGTGTTTTCAGGAGAATATAGTAACATTACTGTGTTTTCAGGAGAATATAGTAACATTACTGTGTTTTCAGATGAGATGAGAATATAGTAACATTACTGTGTTTTCAGATGAGAGGAGAATATAGTGACATTACTGTGTTTTCAGGAGAATATAGTGACATTACTGTGTTTTCAGGAGAATATAGTAACATTACTGTGTTTTCAGGAGAATATAGTAACATTACTGTGTTTTCAGGAGAATATAGTAACATTACTGTGTTTTCAGGAGAATATAGTAACATTACTGTGTTTTCAGGAGAATATAGTAACATTACTTTGTTTACTGGAGAATATAGTAACATTACTGTGTTTACAGGAGAATATAGTAACATTACTGTGTTTTCAGGAGAATATAGTAACATTAATGTGTTTTCAGGAGAATATAGTAACATTACTGTGTTTTCAGATGAGAGGAGAATATAGTAACATTACTGTGTTTTCAGGAGAATATAGTAACATTACTGTGTTTTCAGGAGAATATAGTAACATTACTGTGTTTTCAGATGAGATGAGAATATAGTAACATTACTGTGTTTTCAGATGAGAGGAGAATATAGTGACATTACTGTGTTTTCAGGAGAATATAGTGACATTACTGTGTTTTCAGGAGAATATAGTAACATTACTGTGTTTTAGATGAGAATATAGTAACATTACTGTGTTTTCAGGAGAATATAGTAACATTACTGTGTTTTCAGGAGAATATAGTAACATTACTGTGTTTTCAGGAGAATATAGTAACTTTACTTTGTTTACTGGAGAATATAGTAACATTACTGTGTTTACAGGAGAATATAGTAACATTACTGTGTTTTCAGGAGAATATAGTAACATTAATGTGTTTTCAGGAGAATATAGTAACATTACTGTGTTTTCAGATGAGAGGAGAATATAGTAACATTACTGTGTTTTCAGGAGAATATAGTAACATTACTGTGTTTTCAGGAGAATATAGTAACGTTACTGTGTTTTCAGGAGAATATAGTAACATTACTGTGTTTTCAGATGAGAGGAGAATATAGTAACATTACTGTGTTTTCAGGAGAATATAGTAACATTACTGTGTTTTAAGGAGAATATAGTAACATTACTGTGTTTTAAGGAGAATATAGTAACATTACTGTGTTTTCAGGAGAATATAGTAACATTACTGTGTTTACAGGAGAATATAGTAACATTACTGTGTTTTCAGGAGAATATAGTAACATTACTGTGTTTTCAGATGAGAGGAGAATATAGTGACATTACTGTGTTTTCAGATGACAGGAGAATATAGTACCATTACTGTGTTTTCAGGAGAATATAGTAACATTACTGTGTTTTCAGGAGAATATAGTAACATTACTGTGTTTTCAGATGAGAGGAGAATATAGTAACATTACTGTGTTTTCAGGAGAATATAGTAACATTACTGTGTTTTCAGGAGAATATAGTAACATTACTGTGTTTCAGGAGAATATAGTAACATTACTGTGTTTACAGGAGAATATAGTAGCATTACTGTGTTTTCAGGAGGATATAGTAACATTACTGTGTTTTCAGGAGAATATAGTAACATTACTGTGTTTCCAGGAGAATATAGTGACATTACTGTGTTTACAGGAGAATATAGTAACATTACTGTGTTTACAGATGAGAGGAGAATATAGTAACATTACTGTGTTTTCAGATGAGAGGAGAATATAGTAACATTATTGTGTTTTCAGATGAGAGGAGAATATAGTAACATTACTGTGTTTTAGATGAGAATATAGTAACATTTACTGTGTTTTAGATGAGAATATAGTAACATTACTGTGTTTTCAGGAGAATATAGTAACATTACTGTGTTTACAGGAGAATATCGTAACATTACTGTGTTTTCAGGAGAATATAGTAACATTACTGTGTTTTCAGGAGAATATAGTAACATTACTGTGTTTTCAGGAGAATATAGTAACATTACTGTGTTTTCAGGAGAATATAGTAACATTACTGTGTTTACAGGAGAATATAGTAACATTACTGTGTTTTCAGGAGAATATAGTAACATTACTGTGTTTACAGGAGAATATAGTAACATTACTGTCTTTACAGGAGAATATAGTAACATTACTGTGTTTACAGGAGAATATAGTAGCATTACTGTGTTTTCAGGAGGATATAGTAACATTACTGTGTTTTCAGGAGAATATAGTAACATTACTGTGTTTTCAGATGAGAGGAGAATATAGTAACATTACTGTGTTTACAGGAAAATATAGTAACATTACTGTGTTTTCAGGAGAATATAGTAACATTACTGTGTTTACAGATGAGAGGAGAATATAGTAACATTACTGTGTTTTCAGATGAGAGGAGAATATAGTAACATTACTGTGTTTACAGGAGAATATAGTAACATTACTGTGTTTTAAGGAGAATATAGTAACATTACTGTGTTTTCATATGAGAATATAGTAACATTACTGTGTTTACAGGAGAATATAGTAACATTACTGTGTTTACAGGAGAATATAGTAACATTACTGTGTTTTCAGATGAGAGGAGAATATAGTAACATTACTGTGTTTACAGGAGAATATAGTAACATTACTGTGTTTTCAGATGAGAGGAGAATATAGTAACATTACTGTGTTTTCAGGAGGATATAGTAACATTACTGTGTTTTCAGGAGAATATAGTAACATTACTGTGTTTACAGGAGAATATAGTAACATTACTGTGTTTTCAGATGAGAGGAGAATATAGTAACATTACTGTGTTTTCAGATGAGAATATAGTAACATTACTGTGTTTTCAGATGACAGGAGAATATAGTAACATTACTGTGTTTTCAGGAGAATATAGCAACATTACTGTGTTTACAGGAGAATATAGTAACATTACTGTGTTTTCAGGAGAATATAGTAACATTACTGTGTTTTCAATGACAATATAGTGACATTACTGTGTTTTCAGGATAATATAGTAACATTACTGTGTTTTAGATGAGAATATAGTGACATTACTGTGTTTACAGGAGAATATAGTAACATTACTGTGTTTTCAGGAGAATATAGTAACATTACTGTGTTTTCAGGAGGATATAGTAACATTACTATGTTTTCAGGAGAATATAGTAACATTACTGTGTTTACAGATGAGAGGAGAATATAGTAACATTACTGTGTTTACAGGAGAATATAGTAACATTACTGTGTTTTCAGATGAGATGAGAATATAGTAACATTACTGTGTTTTCAGGAGAATATAGTAACATTACTGTGTTTACAGGAGAATATAGTGACATTACTGTGTTTACAGGAGAATATAGTAACATTACTGTGTTTACAGATGAGAGGAGAATATAGTAACATTACTGTGTTTTCAGATGAGAGGAGAATATAGTAACATTATTGTGTTTTCAGATGAGAGGAGAATATAGTAACATTACTGTGTTTTAGATGAGAATATAGTAACATTTACTGTGTTTTAGATGAGAATATAGTAACATTACTGTGTTTTCAGGAGAATATAGTAACATTACTGTGTTTACAGGAGAATATCGTAACATTACTGTGTTTTCAGGAGAATATAGTAACATTACTGTGTTTTCAGGAGAATATAGTAACATTACTGTGTTTTCAGGAGAATATAGTAACATTACTGTGTTTTCAGGAGAATATAGTAACATTACTGTGTTTACAGGAGAATATAGTAACATTACTGTGTTTTCAGGAGAATATAGTAACATTACTGTGTTTACAGGAGAATATAGTAACATTACTGTCTTTACAGGAGAATATAGTAACATTACTGTGTTTACAGGAGAATATAGTAGCATTACTGTGTTTTCAGGAGGATATAGTAACATTACTGTGTTTTCAGGAGAATATAGTAACATTACTGTGTTTTCAGATGAGAGGAGAATATAGTAACATTACTGTGTTTACAGGAAAATATAGTAACATTACTGTGTTTTCAGGAGAATATAGTAACATTACTGTGTTTACAGATGAGAGGAGAATATAGTAACATTACTGTGTTTTCAGATGAGAGGAGAATATAGTAACATTATTGTGTTTTCAGATGAGAGGAGAATATAGTAACATTACTGTGTTTTAGATGAGAATATAGTAACATTTACTGTGTTTTCAGGAGAATATAGTAACATTACTGTGTTTACAGGAGAATATAGTAACATTACTGTGTTTACAGGAGAATATAGTAACATTACTGTGTTTACAGGAGAATATCGTAACATTACTGTGTTTTCAGGAGAATATAGTAACATTACTGTGTTTTCAGGTGAATATAGTAACATTACTGTGTTTTCAGGAGAATATAGTAACATTACTGTGTTTACAGGAGAATATAGTAACATTACTGTGTTTTCAGGAGAATATAGTAACATGACTGTGTTTACAGGAGAATATAGTGACATTACTGTGTTTACAGGAGAATATAGTAACATTACTGTGTTTACAGATGAGAGGAGAATATAGTAACATTACTGTGTTTTCAGATGAGAGGAGAATATAGTAACATTATTGTGTTTTCAGATGAGAGGAGAATATAGTAACATTACTGTGTTTTAGATGAGAATATAGTAACATTTACTGTGTTTTAGATGAGAATATAGTAACATTACAGGAGAATATAGTAACATTACTGTGTTTTCAGATGAGAGGAGAATATAGTAACATTACGGTGTTTACAGGAGAATATAGTAACATTACTGTGTTTACAGGAGAATATAGTAACATTACTGTGTTTTCAGATGAGAGGAGAATATAGTAACATTACTGTGTTTTCAGGAGGATATAGTAACATTACTGTGTTTTCAGGAGAATATAGTAACATTACTGTGTTTACAGGAGAATATAGTAACATTACTGTGTTTTCAGATGAGAGGAGAATATAGTAACATTACTGTGTTTTCAGATGAGAATATAGTAACATTACTGTGTTTTCAGATGAGAGGAGAATATAGTAACATTACTGTGTTTACAGGAGAATATAGTAACATTACTGTGTTTTCAGGAGGATATAGTAACATTACTGTGTTTTCAGGAGAATATAGTAACATTACTGTGTTTACAGGAGAATATAGTAACATTACTGTGTTTTCAGATGAGAGGAGAATATAGTAACATTACTGTGTTTTCAGATGAGAATATAGTAACATTACTGTGTTTTCAGATGACAGGAGAATATAGTAACATTACTGTGTTTTCAGGAGAATATAGTAACATTACTGTGTTTACAGGAGAATATAGTAACATTACTGTGTTTACAGGAGAATATAGTAACATTACTGTGTTTTCAGGAGAATATAGTAACATTACTGTGTTTTCAATGACAATATAGTGACATTACTGTGTTTTCAGGATAATATAGTAACATTACTGTGTTTTAGATGAGAATATAGTGACATTACTGTGTTTACAGGAGAATATAGTAACATTACTGTGTTTTCAGGAGAATATAGTAACATTACTGTGTTTTCAGGAGGATATAGTAACATTACTATGTTTTCAGGAGAATATAGTAACATTACTGTGTTTACAGATGAGAGGAGAATATAGTAACATTACTGTGTTTACAGGAGAATATAGTAACATTACTGTGTTTTCAGATGAGATGAGAATATAGTAACATTACTGTGTTTTCAGGAGAATATAGTAACATTACTGTGTTTACAGGAGAATATAGTGACATTACTGTGTTTACAGGAGAATATAGTAACATTACTGTGTTTACAGATGAGAGGAGAATATAGTAACATTACTGTGTTTTCAGATGAGAGGAGAATATAGTAACATTATTGTGTTTTCAGATGAGAGGAGAATATAGTAACATTACTGTGTTTTAGATGAGAATATAGTAACATTTACTGTGTTTTAGATGAGAATATAGTAACATTACTGTGTTTTCAGGAGAATATAGTAACATTACTGTGTTTACAGGAGAATATCGTAACATTACTGTGTTTTCAGGAGAATATAGTAACATTACTGTGTTTTCAGGAGAATATAGTAACATTACTGTGTTTTCAGGAGAATATAGTAACATTACTGTGTTTTCAGGAGAATATAGTAACATTACTGTGTTTACAGGAGAATATAGTAACATTACTGTGTTTTCAGGAGAATATAGTAACATTACTGTGTTTACAGGAGAATATAGTAACATTACTGTCTTTACAGGAGAATATAGTAACATTACTGTGTTTACAGGAGAATATAGTAGCATTACTGTGTTTTCAGGAGTATATAGTAACATTACTGTGTTTTCAGGAGAATATAGTAACATTACTGTGTTTTCAGATGAGAGGAGAATATAGTAACATTACTGTGTTTACAGGAAAATATAGTAACATTACTGTGTTTTCAGGAGAATATAGTAACATTACTGTGTTTACAGATGAGAGGAGAATATAGTAACATTACTGTGTTTTCAGATGAGAGGAGAATATAGTAACATTATTGTGTTTTCAGATGAGAGGAGAATATAGTAACATTACTGTGTTTTAGATGAGAATATAGTAACATTTACTGTGTTTTCAGGAGAATATAGTAACATTACTGTGTTTACAGGAGAATATAGTAACATTACTGTGTTTACAGGAGAATATAGTAACATTACTGTGTTTACAGGAGAATATCGTAACATTACTGTGTTTTCAGGAGAATATAGTAACATTACTGTGTTTTCAGGTGAATATAGTAACATTACTGTGTTTTCAGGAGAATATAGTAACATTACTATGTTTTCAGGAGAATATAGTAACATTACTGTGTTTACAGATGAGAGGAGAATATAGTAACATTACTGTGTTTACAGGAGAATATAGTAACATTACTGTGTTTTCAGATGAGATGAGAATATAGTAACATTACTGTGTTTTCAGGAGAATATAGTAACATTACTGTGTTTACAGGAGAATATAGTGACATTACTGTGTTTACAGGAGAATATAGTAACATTACTGTGTTTACAGATGAGAGGAGAATATAGTAACATTACTGTGTTTTCAGATGAGAGGAGAATATAGTAACATTATTGTGTTTTCAGATGAGAGGAGAATATAGTAACATTACTGTGTTTTAGATGAGAATATAGTAACATTTACTGTGTTTTAGATGAGAATATAGTAACATTACTGTGTTTTCAGGAGAATATAGTAACATTACTGTGTTTACAGGAGAATATCGTAACATTACTGTGTTTTCAGGAGAATATAGTAACATTACTGTGTTTTCAGGAGAATATAGTAACATTACTGTGTTTTCAGGAGAATATAGTAACATTACTGTGTTTTCAGGAGAATATAGTAACATTACTGTGTTTACAGGAGAATATAGTAACATTACTGTGTTTTCAGGAGAATATAGTAACATTACTGTGTTTACAGGAGAATATAGTAACATTACTGTCTTTACAGGAGAATATAGTAACATTACTGTGTTTACAGGAGAATATAGTAGCATTACTGTGTTTTCAGGAGTATATAGTAACATTACTGTGTTTTCAGGAGAATATAGTAACATTACTGTGTTTTCAGATGAGAGGAGAATATAGTAACATTACTGTGTTTACAGGAAAATATAGTAACATTACTGTGTTTTCAGGAGAATATAGTAACATTACTGTGTTTACAGATGAGAGGAGAATATAGTAACATTACTGTGTTTTCAGATGAGAGGAGAATATAGTAACATTATTGTGTTTTCAGATGAGAGGAGAATATAGTAACATTACTGTGTTTTCAGGAGAATATAGTAACATTACTGTGTTTACAGGAGAATATAGTAACATTACTGTGTTTACAGGAGAATATAGTAACATTACTGTGTTTACAAGAGAATATCGTAACATTACTGTGTTTTCAGGAGAATATAGTAACATTACTGTGTTTTCAGGTGAATATAGTAACATTACTGTGTTTTCAGGAGAATATAGTAACATTACTGTGTTTACAGGAGAATATAGTAACATTACTGTGTTTTCAGGAGAATATAGTAACATGACTGTGTTTACAGGAGAATATAGTGACATTACTGTGTTTACAGGAGAATATAGTAACATTACTGTGTTTACAGATGAGAGGAGAATATAGTAACATTACTGTGTTTTCAGATGAGAGGAGAATATAGTAACATTATTGTGTTTTCAGATGAGAGGAGAATATAGTAACATTACTGTGTTTTAGATGAGAATATAGTAACATTTACTGTGTTTTAGATGAGAATATAGTAACATTACTGTGTTTTCAGGAGAATATAGTAACATTACTGTGTTTACAGGAGAATATCGTAACATTACTGTGTTTTCAGGAGAATATAGTAACATTACTGTGTTTTCAGGAGAATATAGTAACATTACTGTGTTTTCAGGAGAATATAGTAACATTACTGTGTTTACAGGAGAATATAGTAACATTACTGTGTTTTCAGGAGAATATAGTAACATTACTGTGTTTACAGGAGAATATAGTAACATTACTGTGTTTACAGGAGAATATAGTACCATTACTGTGTTTTCAGGAGAATATAGTAGCATTACTGTGTTTTCAGGAGGATATAGTAACATTACTGTGTTTTCAGGAGAATATAGTAACATTACTGTGTTTTCAGATGAGAGGAGAATATAGTAACATTACTGTGTTTCAGGAGAATATAGTAACATTACTGTGTTTTCAGGAGAATATAGTAACATTACTGTGTTTTTCAGATGAGAGAGAATATAGTAACATTTACTGTGTTTTAGATGAGAATATAGTAACATTACTGTGTTTACAGGAGAATATAGTAACATTACTGTGTTTTCAGATGAGAGGAGAATATAGTAACATTACTGTGTTTTCAGATGAGAATATAGTAACATTACTGTGTTTTCAGATGAGAGGAGAATATAGTAACATTACTGTGTTTACAGGAGAATATAGTAACATTACTGTGTTTTCAGGAGGATATAGTAACATTACTGTGTTTTCAGGAGAATATAGTAACATTACTGTGTTTACAGGAGAATATAGTAACATTACTGTGTTTTCAGATGAGAGGAGAATATAGTAACATTACTGTGTTTTCAGATGAGAATATAGTAACATTACTGTGTTTTCAGATGACAGGAGAATATAGTAACATTACTGTGTTTTCAGGAGAATATAGTAACATTACTGTGTTTTCAGGAGAATATAGTAACATTACTGTGTTTTCATTGCTGGAGAATATAGTAACATTACTGTGTTTACAGGAGAATATAGTAACATTACTGTGTTTTCAGGAGAATATAGTAACATTACTGTGTTTACAGGAGAATATAGTAACATTACTGTGTTTTCAGGAGAATATAGTAACATTACTGTGTTTTCAGATGAGAGGAGAATATAGAAACATTGCTGTGTTTTCAGATGGGAATATAGTAACATTACTGTGTTTACAGGAGAATATAGTAACATTGCTGTGTTTTCAGATGGGAATATAGTAACATTACTGTGTTTACAGGAGAATATCGTAACATTACTGTGTTTTCAGGAGAATATAGTAACATTACTGTGTTTTCAGGAGAATATAGTAACATTACTGTGTTGTCAGGAGAATATAGTAACATTACTGTGTTTACAGGAGAATATAGTAACATTACTGTGTTTTCAGGAGAATATAGTAACATTACTGTGTTTACAGGAGAATATAGTAACATTACTGTGTTTACAGGAGAATATAGTACCATTACTGTGTTTTCAGGAGAATATAGTAGCATTACTGTGTTTTCAGGAGGATATAGTAACATTACTGTGTTTTCAGGAGAATATAGTAACATTACTGTGTTTTCAGATGAGAGGAGAATATAGTAACATTACTGTGTTTCAGGAGAATATAGTAACATTACTGTGTTTTCAGGAGAATATAGTAACATTACTGTGTTTTAGAGGAGAATATAGTAACATTACTGTGTTTTCAGATGAGATGAGAATATAGTAACATTACTGTGTTTTCAGATGAGAGGAGAATATAGTGACATTACTGTGTTTTCAGGAGAATATAGTGACATTACTGTGTTTACAGGAAAATATAGTAACATTACTGTGTTTTAGATGAGAATATAGTAACATTACTGTGTTTACAGATGAGAGGAGAATATAGTAACATTACTGTGTTTTCAGATGAGAGGAGAATATAGTAACATTATTGTGTTTTCAGATGAGAGGAGAATATAGTAACATTACTGTGTTTTAGATGAGAATATAGTAACATTTACTGTGTTTTCAGGAGAATATAGTAACATTACTGTGTTTACAGGAGAATATAGTAACATTACTGTGTTTACAGGAGAATATAGTAACATTACTGTGTTTACAGGAGAATATCGTAACATTACTGTGTTTTCAGGAGAATATAGTAACATTACTGTGTTTTCAGGTGAATATAGTAACATTACTGTGTTTTCAGGAGAATATAGTAACATTACTGTGTTTACAGGAGAATATAGTAACATTACTGTGTTTTCAGGAGAATATAGTAACATGACTGTGTTTACAGGAGAATATAGTGACATTACTGTGTTTACAGGAGAATATAGTAACATTACTGTGTTTACAGATGAGAGGAGAATATAGTAACATTACTGTGTTTTCAGATGAGAGGAGAATATAGTAACATTATTGTGTTTTCAGATGAGAGGAGAATATAGTAACATTACTGTGTTTTAGATGAGAATATAGTAACATTTACTGTGTTTTAGATGAGAATATAGTAACATTACTGTGTTTACAGGAGAATATCGTAACATTACTGTGTTTACAGGAGAATATAGTAACATTACTGTGTTTTCAGGAGAATATAGTAACATTACTGTGTTTACAGGAGAATATAGTAACATTACTGTGTTTACAGGAGAATATAGTACCATTACTGTGTTTTCAGGAGAATATAGTAGCATTACTGTGTTTTCAGGAGGATATAGTAACATTACTGTGTTTTCAGGAGAATATAGTAACATTACTGTGTTTCAGATGAGAGGAGAATATAGTAACATTACTGTGTTTCAGGAGAATATAGTAACATTACTGTGTTTTCAGGAGAATATAGTAACATTACTGTGTTTTCAGATGAGAGGAGAATATAGTAACATTTACTGTGTTTTAGATGAGAATATAGTAACATTACTGTGTTTACAGGAGAATATAGTAACATTACTGTGTTTTCAGATGAGAGGAGAATATAGTAACATTACTGTGTTTTCAGATGAGAATATAGTAACATTACTGTGTTTTCAGATGAGAGGAGAATATAGTAACATTACTGTGTTTACAGGAGAATATAGTAACATTACTGTGTTTTCAGGAGGATATAGTAACATTACTGTGTTTTCAGGAGAATATAGTAACATTACTGTGTTTACAGGAGAATATAGTAACATTACTGTGTTTTCAGATGAGAGGAGAATATAGTAACATTACTGTGTTTTCAGATGAGAATATAGTAACATTACTGTGTTTTCAGATGACAGGAGAATATAGTAACATTACTGTGTTTTCAGGAGAATATAGTAACATTACTGTGTTTTCAGGAGAATATAGTAACATTACTGTGTTTTCAGGAGAATATAGTAACATTACTGTGTTTACAGGAGAATATAGTAACATTACTGTGTTTTCAGGAGAATATAGTAACATTACTGTGTTTACAGGAGAATATAGTAACATTACTGTGTTTTCAGGAGAATATAGTAACATTACTGTGTTTTCAGATGAGAGGAGAATATAGAAACATTGCTGTGTTTTCAGATGGGAATATAGTAACATTACTGTGTTTACAGGAGAATATAGTAACATTGCTGTGTTTTCAGATGGGAATATAGTAACATTACTGTGTTTACAGGAGAATATAGTAACATTACTGTGTTTTTAGGAGAATATAGTAACATTACTGTGTTTTCAGGAGAATATAGTAACATTACTGTGTTTACAGGAGAATATAGTAACATTACTGTGTTTTCAGGAGAATATAGTAACATTACTGTGTTTTCAGATGAGAGGAGAATATAGAAACATTGCTGTGTTTTCAGATGGGAATATAGTAACATTACTGTGTTTACAGGAGAATATAGTAACATTGCTGTGTTTTCAGATGGGAATATAGTAACATTACTGTGTTTACAGGAGAATATCGTAACATTACTGTGTTTTCAGGAGAATATAGTAACATTACTGTGTTTTCAGGAGAATATAGTAACATTACTGTGTTGTCAGGAGAATATAGTAACATTACTGTGTTTACAGGAGAATATAGTAACATTACTGTGTTTTCAGGGAGAATATAGTAACATTACTGTGTTTACAGGAGAATATAGTAACATTACTGTGTTTACAGGAGAATATAGTACCATTACTGTGTTTTCAGGAGAATATAGTAGCATTACTGTGTTTTCAGGAGGATATAGTAACATTACTGTGTTTTCAGGAGAATATAGTAACATTACTGTGTTTTCAGATGAGAGGAGAATATAGTAACATTACTGTGTTTCAGGAGAATATAGTAACATTACTGTGTTTTCAGGAGAATATAGTAACATTACTGTGTTTTAGAGGAGAATATAGTAACATTACTGTGTTTTCAGATGAGATGAGAATATAGTAACATTACTGTGTTTTCAGATGAGGAGAATATAGTGACATTACTGTGTTTTCAGGAGAATATAGTGACATTACTGTGTTTTCAGGAGAATATAGTAACATTACTGTGTTTTAGATGAGAATATAGTAACATTACTGTGTTTACAGGAGAATATAGTAACATTACTGTGTTTTCAGGAGAATATAGTAACATTACTGTGTTTTCAGGAGAATATAGTAACATTACTGTGTTTTAGATGAGAATATAGTAACATTACTGTGTTTTCAGGAGAATATAGTAACATTACTGTGTTTTCAGGAGAATATAGCAACATTACTGTGTTTTCAGGAGAATATAGTAACATTACTGTGTTTTCAGGATAATATAGTAACATTACTGTGTTTTCAGATGAGAGGAGAATATAGTAACATTACTGTGTTTTCAGGAGAATATAGTAACATTACTGTGTTTTCAGGAGAATATAGTAACGTTACTGTGTTTTCAGGAGAATATAGTAACATTACTGTGTTTTCAGATGAGAGGAGAATATAGTAACATTACTGTGTTTTCAGGAGAATATAGTAACATTACTGTGTTTTCAAGAGAATATAGTAACATTACTGTGTTTACAGGAGAATATAGTAACATTACTGTGTTTACAGGAGAATATAGTAGCATTACTGTGTTTTCAGGAGAATATAGTAACATTACTGTGTTTTCAGATGAGAGGAGAATATAGTAACATTACTGTGTTTACAGGAGAATATAGTAACATTACTGTGTTTTCAGGAGAATATAGTAACATTACTGTGTTTTCAGGAGAATATAGCAACATTACTGTGTTTTCAGGAGAATATAGCAACATTACTGTGTTTTCAGGAGAATATAGTAACATTACTGTGTTTTCAGGAGAATATAGTAACATTACTGTGTTTTCAGGAGAATATAGTAACATTACTGTGTTTTCAGGAGAATATAGTAGCATTACTGTGTTTTCAGGAGGATATAGTAACATTACTGTGTTTTCAGGAGAATATAGTAACATTACTGTGTTTTCAGATGAGAGGAGAATATAGTAACATTACTGTGTTTTCAGGAGAATATAGTAACATTACTGTGTTTTCAGGAGAATATAGTAACATTAATGTGTTTTCAGGAGAATATAGTAACATTACTGTGTTTTCAGATGAGAGGAGAATATAGTAACATTACTGTGTTTTCAGGAGAATATAGTAACATTACTGTGTTTTCAGGAGAATATAGTAACATTACTGTGTTTTCAGATGAGATGAGAATATAGTAACATTACTGTGTTTTCAGATGAGAGGAGAATATAGTGACATTACTGTGTTTTCAGGAGAATATAGTGACATTACTGTGTTTTCAGGAGAATATAGTAACATTACTGTGTTTTAGATGAGAATATAGTAACATTACTGTGTTTTCAGGAGAATATAGTAACATTACTGTGTTTTCAGGAGAATATAGTAACATTACTGTGTTTTCAGGAGAATATAGTAACATTACTGTGTTTTCAGGATAATATAGTAACATTACTGTGTTTTAGATGAGAATATAGTAACATTACTGTGTTTTCAGGAGAATATAGTAACATTACTGTGTTTTCAGGAGAATATAGTAACATTACTGTGTTTTCAGGAGAATATAGTAACATTACTGTGTTTTCAGGGAGAATATAGTAACATTACTGTGTTTTCAGGAGAATATAGCAACATTACTGTGTTTTCAGGAGAATATAGCAACATTACTGTGTTTTCAGGAGAATATAGTAACATTACTGTGTTTTCAGGAGAATATAGTAACATTACTGTGTTTTAGATGAGAATATAGTAACATTACTGTGTTTTCAGGAGAATATAGTAACATTACTGTGTTTTCAGGAGAATATAGTAACATTACTGTGTTTTCAGGATAATATAGTAACATTACTGTGTTTTCAGGATAATATAGTAACATTACTGTGTTTTTAGATGAGAATATAGTAACATTACTGTGTTTCAGGAGAATATAGTAACATTACTGTGTTTTCAGATGAGAGGAAATATAGTAACATTACTGTGTTTACAGGAGAATATAGTAACATTACTGTGTTTTCAGGAGAATATAGTAACATTACTGTGTTTTCAGGAGAATATAGCAACATTACTGTGTTTTCAGGAGAATATAGCAACATTACTGTGTTTTCAGGAGAATATAGTAACATTACTGTGTTTTCAGGAGAATATAGCAACATTACTGTGTTTTCAGGAGAATATAGTAACATTACTGTGTTTTCAGGAGAATATAGTAGCATTACTGTGTTTTCAGGAGGATATAGTAACATTACTGTGTTTTCAGGAGAATATAGTAACATTACTGTGTTTTCAGATGAGAGGAGAATATAGTAACATTACTGTGTTTTCAGGAGAATATAGTAACATTACTGTGTTTTCAGGAGAATATAGTAACATTACTGTGTTTTCAGGAGAATATAGTAACATTACTGTGTTTTCAGATGAGATGAGAATATAGTAACATTACTGTGTTTTCAGATGAGAGGAGAATATAGTGACATTACTGTGTTTTCAGGAGAATATAGTGACATTACTGTGTTTTCAGGAGAATATAGTAACATTACTGTGTTTTCAGGAGAATATAGTAACATTACTGTGTTTTCAGGAGAATATAGTAACATTACTGTGTTTTCAGGAGAATATAGTAACATTACTGTGTTTTCAGAGAATATAGTAACATTACTTTGTTTACTGGAGAATATAGTAACATTACTGTGTTTACAGGAGAATATAGTAACATTACTGTGTTTTCAGATGAGAGGAGAATATAGTAACATTACTGTGTTTTCAGGAGAATATAGTAACATTACTGTGTTTTCAGGAGAATATAGTAACATTACTGTGTTTTCAGATGAGATGAGAATATAGTAACATTACTGTGTTTTCAGATGAGAGGAGAATCTAGTGACATTACTGTGTTTTCAGGAGAATATAGTGACATTACTGTGTTTTCAGGAGAATATAGTAACATTACTGTGTTTTAGATGAGAATATAGTAACATTACTGTGTTTTCAGGAGAATATAGTAACATTACTGTGTTTTCAGGAGAATATAGTAACATTACTGTGTTTTCAGGAGAATATAGTAACTTTACTTTGTTTACTGGAGAATATAGTAACATTACTGTGTTTACAGGAGAATATAGTAACATTACTGTGTTTCAGGAGAATATAGTAACATTAATGTGTTTTCAGGAGAATATAGTAACATTACTGTGTTTTCAGATGAGAGGAGAATATAGTAACATTACTGTGTTTTCAGGAGAATATAGTAACATTACTGTGTTTTCAGGAGAATATAGTAACGTTACTGTGTTTTCAGGAGAATATAGTAACATTACTGTGTTTTCAGATGAGAGGAGAATATAGTAACATTACTGTGTTTTCAGGAGAATATAGTAACATTACTGTGTTTTAAGGAGAATATAGTAACATTACTGTGTTTTAAGGAGAATATAGTAACATTACTGTGTTTTCAGGAGAATATAGTAACATTACTGTGTTTACAGGAGAATATAGTAACATTACTGTGTTTACAGGAGAATATAGTAACATTACTGTGTTTTCAGGAGAATATAGTAACATTACTGTGTTTTCAGGAGAATATAGCAACATTACTGTGTTTTCAGGAGAATATAGTAACATTACTGTGTTTTCAGGAGAATATAGTAGCATTACTGTGTTTTCAGGAGGATATAGTAACATTACTGTGTTTTCAGGAGAATATAGTAACATTACTGTGTTTTCAGATGAGAGGAGAATATAGTAACATTACTGTGTTTTCAGGAGAATATAGTAACATTACTGTGTTTTCAGGAGAATATAGTAACATTACTGTGTTTTCAGGAGAATATAGTAACATTACTGTGTTTTCAGATGAGATGAGAATATAGTAACATTACTGTGTTTTCAGATGAGAGGAGAATATAGTGACATTACTGTGTTTTCAGGAGAATATAGTGACATTACTGTGTTTTCAGGAGAATATAGTAACATTACTGTGTTTTCAGGAGAATATAGTAACATTACTGTGTTTTCAGGAGAATATAGTAACATTACTGTGTTTTCAGGAGAATATAGTAACATTACTGTGTTTTCAGGAGAATATAGTAACATTACTTTGTTTACTGGAGAATATAGTAACATTACTGTGTTTACAGGAGAATATAGTAACATTACTGTGTTTTCAGGAGAATATAGTAACATTAATGTGTTTTCAGGAGAATATAGTAACATTACTGTGTTTTCAGATGAGAGGAGAATATAGTAACATTACTGTGTTTTCAGGAGAATATAGTAACATTACTGTGTTTTCAGGAGAATATAGTAACATTACTGTGTTTTCAGATGAGATGAGAATATAGTAACATTACTGTGTTTTCAGATGAGAGGAGAATATAGTGACATTACTGTGTTTTCAGGAGAATATAGTGACATTACTGTGTTTTCAGGAGAATATAGTAACATTACTGTGTTTTAGATGAGAATATAGTAACATTACTGTGTTTTCAGGAGAATATAGTAACATTACTGTGTTTTCAGGAGAATATAGTAACATTACTGTGTTTTCAGGAGAATATAGTAACTTTACTTTGTTTACTGGAGAATATAGTAACATTACTGTGTTTACAGGAGAATATAGTAACATTACTGTGTTTTCAGGAGAATATAGTAACATTAATGTGTTTTCAGGAGAATATAGTAACATTACTGTGTTTTCAGATGAGAGGAGAATATAGTAACATTACTGTGTTTTCAGGAGAATATAGTAACATTACTGTGTTTTCAGGAGAATATAGTAACGTTACTGTGTTTTCAGGAGAATATAGTAACATTACTGTGTTTTCAGATGAGAGGAGAATATAGTAACATTACTGTGTTTTCAGGAGAATATAGTAACATTACTGTGTTTTAAGGAGAATATAGTAACATTACTGTGTTTAAAGGAGAATATAGTAACATTACTGTGTTTTCAGGAGAATATAGTAACATTACTGTGTTTACAGGAGAATATAGTAACATTACTGTGTTTTCAGGAGAATATAGTAACATTACTGTGTTTTCAGATGAGAGGAGAATATAGTGACATTACTGTGTTTTCAGATGACAGGAGAATATAGTACCATTACTGTGTTTTCAGGAGAATATAGTAACATTACTGTGTTTTCAGGAGAATATAGTAACATTACTGTGTTTTCAGATGAGGAGAATATAGTAACATTACTGTGTTTTCAGGAGAATATAGTAACATTACTGTGTTTTCAGGAGAATATAGTAACATTACTGTGTTTCAGGAGAATATAGTAACATTACTGTGTTTACAGGAGAATATAGTAGCATTACTGTGTTTTCAGGAGGATATAGTAACATTACTGTGTTTTCAGGAGAATATAGTAACATTACTGTGTTTCCAGGAGAATATAGTGACATTACTGTGTTTTCAGGAGAATATAGTAACATTACTGTGTTTTCAGATGAGAGGAGAATATAGTAACATTACTGTGTTTTCAGATGAGAGGAGAATATAGTAACATTACTGTGTTTTCAGGAGAATATAGTAACATTACTGTGTTTTCAGATGAGAGGAGAATATAGTGACATTACTGTGTTTTCAGATGACAGGAGAATATAGTACCATTACTGTGTTTTCAGGAGAATATAGTAACATTACTGTGTTTTCAGGAGAATATAGTAACATTACTGTGTTTTCAGATGAGAGGAGAATATAGTAACATTACTGTGTTTTCAGGAGAATATAGTAACATTACTGTGTTTTCAGGAGAATATAGTAACATTACTGTGTTTTCAGGAGAATATAGTAACATTACTGTGTTTACAGGAGAATATAGTAGCATTACTGTGTTTTCAGGAGGATATAGTAACATTACTGTGTTTCAGGAGAATATAGTAACATTACTGTGTTTCCAGGAGAATATAGTGACATTACTGTGTTTTCAGGAGAATATAGTAACATTACTGTGTTTTCAGATGAGAGGAGAATATAGTAACATTACTGTGTTTTCAGATGAGAGGAGAATATAGTAACATTACTGTGTTTTCAGGAGAATATAGTAACATTACTGTGATTTCAGAAGAATATAGTAACATTACTGTGTTTTCAGGAGAATATAGCAACATTACTGTGTTTTCAGGAGAATATAGTAACGTTACTGTGTTTTCAGATGAGAGGAGAATATAGTGACATTACTGTGTTTTCAGGAGAATATAGTAACATTACTGTGTTTTCAGGAGAATATAGTAACATTACTGTGTTTTCAGGAGAATATAGTAACATTACTGTGATTTCAGAAGAATATAGTAACATTACTGTGTTTTCAGGAGAATATAGCAACATTACTGTGTTTTCAGGAGAATATAGTAACGTTACTGTGTTTTCAGATGAGAGGAGAATATAGTGACATTACTGTGTTTTCAGGAGAATATAGTAACATTACTGTGTTTACAGGAGAATATAGTAACATTACTGTGTTTACAGGAGAATATAGTAACATTACTGTGTTTTCAGGAGAATATAGTAACATTACTGTGTTTTCAGGAGAATATAGCAACATTACTGTGTTTTCAGGAGAATATAGCAACATTACTGTGTTTTCAGGAGAATATAGTAACATTACTGTGTTTTCAGGAGAATATAGTAACATTACTGTGTTTTCAGGAGAATATAGTAACATTACTGTGTTTTCAGGAGAATATAGTAGCATTACTGTGTTTTCAGGAGGATATAGTAACATTACTGTGTTTTCAGGAGAATATAGTAACATTACTGTGTTTTCAGATGAGAGGAGAATATAGTAACATTACTGTGTTTTCAGGAGAATATAGTAACATTACTGTGTTTTCAGGAGAATATAGTAACATTAATGTGTTTTCAGGAGAATATAGTAACATTACTGTGTTTTCAGATGAGAGGAGAATATAGTAACATTACTGTGTTTTCAGGAGAATATAGTAACATTACTGTGTTTTCAGGAGAATATAGTAACATTACTGTGTTTTCAGATGAGATGAGAATATAGTAACATTACTGTGTTTTCAGATGAGAGGAGAATATAGTGACATTACTGTGTTTTCAGGAGAATATAGTGACATTACTGTGTTTTCAGGAGAATATAGTAACATTACTGTGTTTTAGATGAGAATATAGTAACATTACTGTGTTTTCAGGAGAATATAGTAACATTACTGTGTTTTCAGGAGAATATAGTAACATTACTGTGTTTTCAGGAGAATATAGTAACATTACTGTGTTTTCAGGATAATATAGTAACATTACTGTGTTTTAGATGAGAATATAGTAACATTACTGTGTTTTCAGGAGAATATAGTAACATTACTGTGTTTTCAGGAGAATATAGTAACATTACTGTGTTTTCAGGAGAATATAGTAACATTACTGTGTTTTCAGGAGAATATAGTAACATTACTGTGTTTTCAGGAGAATATAGCAACATTACTGTGTTTTCAGGAGAATATAGCAACATTACTGTGTTTTCAGGAGAATATAGTAACATTACTGTGTTTTCAGGAGAATATAGTAACATTACTGTGTTTTAGATGAGAATATAGTAACATTACTGTGTTTTCAGGAGAATATAGTAACATTACTGTGTTTTCAGGAGAATATAGTAACATTACTGTGTTTTCAGGAGAATATAGTAACATTACTGTGTTTTCAGGATAATATAGTAACATTACTGTGTTTTAGATGAGAATATAGTAACATTACTGTGTTTCAGGAGAATATAGTAACATTACTGTGTTTTCAGATGAGAGGAGAATATAGTAACATTACTGTGTTTACAGGAGAATATAGTAACATTACTGTGTTTTCAGGAGAATATAGTAACATTACTGTGTTTTCAGGAGAATATAGCAACATTACTGTGTTTTCAGGAGAATATAGCAACATTACTGTGTTTTCAGGAGAATATAGTAACATTACTGTGTTTTCAGGAGAATATAGCAACATTACTGTGTTTTCAGGAGAATATAGTAACATTACTGTGTTTTCAGGAGAATATAGTAGCATTACTGTGTTTTCAGGAGGATATAGTAACATTACTGTGTTTTCAGGAGAATATAGTAACATTACTGTGTTTTTCAGATGAGAGAGAATATAGTAACATTACTGTGTTTTCAGGAGAATATAGTAACATTACTGTGTTTTCAGGAGAATATAGTAACATTACTGTGTTTTCAGGAGAATATAGTAACATTACTGTGTTTTCAGATGAGATGAGAATATAGTAACATTACTGTGTTTTCAGATGAGAGGAGAATATAGTGACATTACTGTGTTTTCAGGAGAATATAGTGACATTACTGTGTTTTCAGGAGAATATAGTAACATTACTGTGTTTTCAGGAGAATATAGTAACATTACTGTGTTTTCAGGAGAATATAGTAACATTACTGTGTTTTCAGGAGAATATAGTAACATTACTGTGTTTTCAGGAGAATATAGTAACATTACTTTGTTTACTGGAGAATATAGTAACATTACTGTGTTTACAGGAGAATATAGTAACATTACTGTGTTTTCAGATGAGAGGAGAATATAGTAACATTACTGTGTTTTCAGGAGAATATAGTAACATTACTGTGTTTTCAGGAGAATATAGTAACATTACTGTGTTTTCAGATGAGATGAGAATATAGTAACATTACTGTGTTTTCAGATGAGAGGAGAATATAGTGACATTACTGTGTTTCAGGAGAATATAGTGACATTACTGTGTTTTCAGGAGAATATAGTAACATTACTGTGTTTTAGATGAGAATATAGTAACATTACTGTGTTTTCAGGAGAATATAGTAACATTACTGTGTTTTCAGGAGAATATAGTAACATTACTGTGTTTTCAGGAGAATATAGTAACTTTACTTTGTTTACTGGAGAATATAGTAACATTACTGTGTTTACAGGAGAATATAGTAACATTACTGTGTTTTCAGGAGAATATAGTAACATTAATGTGTTTCAGGAGAATATAGTAACATTACTGTGTTTTCAGATGAGAGGAGAATATAGTAACATTACTGTGTTTTCAGGAGAATATAGTAACATTACTGTGTTTTCAGGAGAATATAGTAACGTTACTGTGTTTTCAGGAGAATATAGTAACATTACTGTGTTTTCAGATGAGAGGAGAATATAGTAACATTACTGTGTTTTCAGGAGAATATAGTAACATTACTGTGTTTTAAGGAGAATATAGTAACATTACTGTGTTTTAAGGAGAATATAGTAACATTACTGTGTTTTCAGGAGAATATAGTAACATTACTGTGTTTACAGGAGAATATAGTAACATTACTGTGTTTACAGGAGAATATAGTAACATTACTGTGTTTTCAGGAGAATATAGTAACATTACTGTGTTTTCCAGGAGAATATAGCAACATTACTGTGTTTTCAGGAGAATATAGTAACATTACTGTGTTTTCAGGAGAATATAGTAGCATTACTGTGTTTTCAGGAGGATATAGTAACATTACTGTGTTTTCAGGAGAATATAGTAACATTACTGTGTTTTCAGATGAGAGGAGAATATAGTAACATTACTGTGTTTTCAGGAGAATATAGTAACATTACTGTGTTTTCAGGAGAATATAGTAACATTACTGTGTTTTTCAGGAGAATATAGTAACATTACTGTGTTTTCAGATGAGATGAGAATATAGTAACATTACTGTGTTTTCAGATGAGAGGAGAATATAGTGACATTACTGTGTTTTCAGGAGAATATAGTGACATTACTGTGTTTTCAGGAGAATATATAGTAACATTACTGTGTTTTCAGGAGAATATAGTAACATTACTGTGTTTTCAGGAGAATATAGTAACATTACTGTGTTTTCAGGAGAATATAGTAACATTACTGTGTTTTCAGGAGAATATAGTAACATTACTTTGTTTACTGGAGAATATAGTAACATTACTGTGTTTACAGGAGAATATAGTAACATTACTGTGTTTTCAGGAGAATATAGTAACATTAATGTGTTTTCAGGAGAATATAGTAACATTACTGTGTTTTCAGATGAGAGGAGAATATAGTAACATTACTGTGTTTTCAGGAGAATATAGTAACATTACTGTGTTTTCAGGAGAATATAGTAACATTACTGTGTTTTCAGATGAGATGAGAATATAGTAACATTACTGTGTTTTCAGATGAGAGGAGAATATAGTGACATTACTGTGTTTTCAGGAGAATATAGTGACATTACTGTGTTTTCAGGAGAATATAGTAACATTACTGTGTTTTAGATGAGAATATAGTAACATTACTGTGTTTTCAGGAGAATATAGTAACATTACTGTGTTTTTCAGGAGAATATAGTAACATTACTGTGTTTTCAGGAGAATATAGTAACTTTACTTTGTTTACTGGAGAATATAGTAACATTACTGTGTTTACAGGAGAATATAGTAACATTACTGTGTTTTCAGGAGAATATAGTAACATTAATGTGTTTTCAGAGAATATAGTAACATTACTGTGTTTTCAGATGAGAGGAGAATATAGTAACATTACTGTGTTTTCAGGAGAATATAGTAACATTACTGTGTTTCAGGAGAATATAGTAACGTTACTGTGTTTTCAGGAGAATATAGTAACATTACTGTGTTTTCAGATGAGAGGAGAATATAGTAACATTACTGTGTTTTCAGGAGAATATAGTAACATTACTGTGTTTTAAGGAGAATATAGTAACATTACTGTGTTTTAAGGAGAATATAGTAACATTACTGTGTTTTCAGGAGAATATAGTAACATTACTGTGTTTACAGGAGAATATAGTAACATTACTGTGTTTTCAGGAGAATATAGTAACATTACTGTGTTTTCAGATGAGAGGAGAATATAGTGACATTACTGTGTTTTCAGATGACAGGAGAATATAGTGACATTACTGTGTTTTTCAGGAGAATATAGTACCATTACTGTCAGGAGAATATAGTTTCAGGAGAATATAGTAACATTACTGTGTTTTCAGATGAGAGGAGAATATAGTAACATTACTGTGTTTTCAGGAGAATATAGTAACATTACTGTGTTTTCAGGAGAATATAGTAACATTACTGTGTTTCAGGAGAATATAGTAACATTACTGTGTTTACAGGAGAATATAGTAGCATTACTGTGTTTTCAGGAGGATATAGTAACATTACTGTGTTTTCAGGAGAATATAGTAACATTACTGTGTTTCCAGGAGAATATAGTGACATTACTGTGTTTCAGGAGAATATAGTAACATTACTGTGTTTTCAGATGAGAGAGAATATAGTAACATTACTGTGTTTTCAGATGAGAGGAGAATATAGTAACATTACTGTGTTTTCAGGAGAATATAGTAACATTACTGTGTTTTCAGATGAGAGGAGAATATAGTGACATTACTGTGTTTTCAGATGACAGGAGAATATAGTACCATTACTGTGTTTTCAGGAGAATATAGTAACATTACTGTGTTTTCAGGAGAATATATAACATTACTGTGTTTTCAGATGAGAGGAGAATATAGTAACATTACTGTGTTTTCAGGAGAATATAGTAACATTACTGTGTTTTCAGGAGAATATAGTAACATTACTGTGTTTTCAGGAGAATATAGTAACATTACTGTGTTTACAGGAGAATATAGTAGCATTACTGTGTTTTCAGGAGGATATAGTAACATTACTGTGTTTTCAGGAGAATATAGTAACATTACTGTGTTTCCAGGAGAATATAGTGACATTACTGTGTTTTCAGGAGAATATAGTAACATTACTGTGTTTTCAGATGAGAGGAGAATATAGTAACATTACTGTGTTTTCAGATGAGAGGAGAATATAGTAACATTACTGTGTTTTCAGGAGAATATAGTAACATTACTGTGATTTCAGAAGAATATAGTAACATTACTGTGTTTTCAGGAGAAATATAGCAACATTACTGTGTTTTCAGGAGAATATAGTAATGTTACTGTGTTTCCAGAGAGAAGAGAATATAGTGACATTACTGTGTTTTTCAGGAGAATATAGTAACATTACTGTGTTTACAGGAGAATATAGTAACATTACTGTGTTTTAGAGGAAGAATATAGTAACATTACTGTGTTTTCAGGAGAATATAGTAACATTACTGTGTTTACAGATGAGAGAGAATATAGTGACATTACTGTGTTTTCAGGAGAATATAGTAACATTACTGTGTTTTAGATGAGAATATAGTAACATTACTGTGTTTTTCAGGAGAATATATAGTAACATTACTGTGTTTTCAGGAGAATATAGTAACATTACTGTGTTTACAGATGAGAGGAGAATATAGTGACATTACTGTGTTTTCAGGAGAATATAGTAACATTACTGTGTTTTCAGGAGAATATAGTAACATTACTGTGTTTTTTCAGATGAGAGGAGAATATAGTAACATTACTGTGTTTTCAGGAGAATATAGTAACATTACTGTGTTTACAGATGAGAGGAGAATATAGTGACATTACTGTGTTTTCAGGAGAATATAGTAACATTACTGTGTTTTCAGGAGAATATAGTAACATTACTGTGTTTTCAGGAGAATATAGTAACATTACTGTGTTTTCAGGAGAATATAGTAACATTACTGTGTTTTCAGGAGAATATAGTAACATTACTGTGTTTTCAGGAGAATATAGTAACATTACTGTGTTTTCAGGAGAATATAGTAACATTACTGTGTTTTCAGGAGAATATAGTGACATTACTGTGTTTTAGAGGAGAATATAGTGACATTACTGTGTTTTCAGGAGAATATAGTAACATTACTGTGTTTTCAGATGAGAGGAGAATATAGTAACATTACTGTGTTTTCAGGAGAATATAGTAACATTACTGTGTTTTCAGGAGAATATAGTAACATTACTGTGTTTTCAGGAGAATATAGTAACATTACTGTGTTTTCAGGAGAATATAGTAACATTACTGTGTTTTCAGGAGAATATAGTAACATTACTGTGTTTTCAGGAGAATATAGTGACATTACTGTGTTTTAGAGGAGAATATAGTGACATTACTGTGTTTTTCAGGAGAATATAGTAACATTACTGTGTTTTCAGATGAGAGGAGAATATAGTAACATTACTGTGTTTTCAGGAGAATATAGTAACATTACTGTGTTTTAGAGGAGAATATAGTGACATTACTGTGTTTTCAGGAGAATATAGTAACATTACTGTGTTTTCAGGAGAATATAGTAACATTACTGTGTTTTCAGGAGAATATAGTAACATTACTGTGTTTTCAGGAGAATATAGTAACATTACTGTGTTTTCAGGAGAATATAGTAACATTACTGTGTTTTCAGGAGAATATAGTAACATTACTGTGTTTTCAGGAGAATATAGTAACATTACTGTGTTTTAGAGGAGAATATAGTGACATTACTGTGTTTTCAGGAGAATATAGTAACATTACTGTGTTTTCAGATGAGAGGAGGATATAGTAACATTACTGTGTTTTCAGGAGAATATAGTAACATTACTGTGTTTTCAGATGAGAGGAAAATATAGTAACATTACTGTGTTTTCAGGAGAATATAGTAACATTACTATGTTTACAGGAGAATATAGTAACATTACTGTGTTTTCAGGAGAATATAGTAACATTACTGTGTTTTCAGGAGAATATAATAACATTACTGTGTT
>NW_025746861.1:73616-83311 GCF_021184085.1 Oncorhynchus gorbuscha
GATGAGAGGAGAATATAGTAACATTACTGTGTTTTCAGATGAGAATATAGTAACATTTACTGTGTTTTCAGATGAGAATATAGTAACATTACTGTGTTTATCAGGAGAATATAGTAACATTACTGTGTTTACAGGAGAATATAGTAACATTACTGTGTTTTCAGGAGAATATAGTAACATTACTGTGTTTACAGGAGAATATAGTAACATTACTGTGTTTACAGGAGAATATAGTAACATTACTGTGTTTTCAGGAGAATATAGTAACATTACTGTGTTTACAGGAGAATATAGTAACATTACTGTGTTTTCAGGAGAATATAGTAACATTACTGTGTTTTCAGGAGAATATAGTAACATTACTGTGTTTTCAGGAGAATATAGTAACATTACTGTGTTTTCAGGGAATATAGTAACATTACTGTGTCAGGAGAATATAGTAACATTACTGTGTTTTCAGGAGAATATAGTAACATTACTGTGTTTTCAGGAGAATATAGTAACATTACTGTGTTTTAGATGGAGAATATAGTAACATTTACTGTGTTTTACAGGAGAATATAGTAACATTACTGTGTTTTCAGATGAGAGGAGAATATAGTAACATTACTGTGTTTTCAGATGTAGTAACATTACTGTGTTTTCAGATGAGAATATAGTAACATTACTGTGTTTTCAGATGAGAGGAGAATATAGTAACATTACTGTGTTTACAGGAGAATATAGTAACATTACTGTGTTTTCAGGAGGTAGCTATAGTAACATTACTGTGTTTTCAGGAGAATATAGTAACGTTACTGTGTTTTCAGGAGAATACATAGTAAACATTACTGTGTTTTCAGATGAGAGAGAATATAGTAAATATTACTAAGTTTTCAGATGAGAATATAGTAACATTACTGTGTTTTCAGATGACAGGAGAATAGTAACATTGCTGTGTTTTCAGGAGAATATAGTAACATTACTGTGTTTTAGGAGAATATAGTAACATTACTGTGTTTCAGGAGAATATAGTAACATTACTGTGTTTACAGGAGAATATAGTAACATTACTGTGTTTTCAGGAGAATATAGTAACATTACTGTGTTTACAGGGAGAATATAGTAACATTACTGTGTTTTCAGGAGAATATAGTAACATTACTGTGTTTTCAGATGAGGAGGAGAATATAGAAACATTGCTGTGTTTTCAGATGGGGAATATAGTAACATTACTGTGTTTACAGGAGAATATAGTAACATTGCTGTGTTTAGATCAGATGGGAATATAGTAACATTACTGTGTTTACAGGAGAATATAGTAACATTACTGTGTTTTTAGGAGGAATATAGTAACATTACTGTGTTTTCAGGAGAATATAGTAACATTACTGTGTTTACAGGAGAATATAGTAACATTACTGTGTTTTCAGGAGAATATAGTAACATTACTGTGTTTTCAGATGAGAGGAGAATATAGAAACATTGCTGTGTTTTCAGATGGGAATATAGTAACATTACTGTGTTTACAGGAGAATATAGTAACATTGCTGTGTTTTCAGATGGGAATATAGTAACATTACTGTGTTTACAGGAGAATATCAGTAACATTACTGTGTTTTCAGGAGAATATAGTAACATTACTGTGTTTTCAGGAGAATATAGTAACATTACTGTGTTGTCAGGAGAATATAGTAACATTACTGTGTTTACAGGAGGGGAATATAGTAACATTACTGTGTTTTCAGGAGAATATAGTAACATTACTGTGTTTACAGGAGAGAATATAGTGACATTACTGTGTTTACAGGAGAAATGAGTACCATTACTGTGAGAATATAGTAGCATTACTGTGTTTTCAGGAGGATATAGTAACATTACTGTGTTTCAGGAGAATATAGTAACATTACTGTGTTTCAGATGAGAGGAGAATATAGTAACATTACTGTGTTTCAGGAGAAGAGTAGTAATACTGTGTTTTCAGGAGAATATAGTAACATTACTGTGTTTTCAGGAGAATATAGTAACATTACTGTGTTTTCAGATGAGATGAGAATATAGTAACATTACTGTGTTTTCAGATGAGAGGATATGTAGTAACATTACTGTGTTTTCAGCAAATATGAAAATATTACTAATAGGAGAATATAGTAACATTACTGTGTTTTAGATGAGCTAGTGACATTAATGTTTTACAGGAGAATATAGTAACATTACTGTGTTTTCAGGAGAATATAGTAAAACATTACTGTGTTTTTCAGGAGAATATAGTAACAATTACTGTGTTATAGATAAATATAGTGTGTGCTGTTAACATTATTGTTTTCAGGAGAATATAGTAACGTTACTGTGTTTTCAGGAGAATATAGCAACATTACTGTTTCAGGAGAATATAGTAACATTACTGTGCTTTCAGGATAGAATATAGTAACATTAATGTGTTTTCAGATGAGAGGAGAATATAGTAACATTACTGTGTTTTCAGGAGAATATAGTAACATTACTGTGTTTTCAGGAGAATATAGTAACGTTACTGTGAGAGAATATAGTAACATTACTGTGTTTTCAGATGAGAGGAGAATATAGTAACATTGCACTGTGTTTTCAGGAGAATATAGTAACATTACTGTGTTTTCAGGAGAATATAGTAACATTACTGTGTTTACAGGAGAATATAGTAACATTACTGTGTTTACAGAGAGGAGAATATAGTGACATTACTGTGTTTTCAGGAGAATATAGTAACATTACTGTGTTTTCAGATGAGAGGAGAATATAGTAACATTACTGTGTTTACAGGAGAATATAGTAACATTACTGTGTTTTCAGGAGAATATAGTAACATTACTGTGTTTTTCAGGAGAATATAGCAACATTACTGTGTTTCAGGAGAATATAGCAACATTACTGTGTTTTCAGGAGAATATAGTAACATTACTGTGTTTTTCAGGAGAATATAGTAACATTACTGTGTTTTCAGGAGAATATAGTAACATTACTGTGTTTTCGAAGGAGAATATAGTAGCATTACTGTGTTTTCAGGAGGATATATTCTAACATTACTGTGTTTTTCAGGAGAATATAGTAACATTACTGTGTTTTCAGATGAGAGGAGAATATAGTAACATTACTGTGTTTTCAGGAGAATATAGTAACATTACTGTGTTTCAGATAAATATAGTAACATTAATGTGTTTTCAGGAGAATATAGTAACATTACTGTGTTTTTTTCAGATGAGGAGAATATAGTAATATTACTGTGTTTTCAGGAGAATATAGTAACATTACTGTGTTTTCAGAGAATATGGCAACATTACTGTGTTTTCAGATGAGATGAGAATATAGTAACATTACTGTGGTGTTTTCAGAGATGAGAGGAGAATATAGACATTACTGTGTTTTCAGGAGAATATAGTGACATTACTGTGTTTTTTCAGGAGAATATAGTAACATTACTGTGTTTTAGATGAGAATATAGTAACATTACTGTTTCAGGTAGGAGAATATAGTAACATTACTGTGTTTTCAGGAGAATATAGTAACATTACTGTGTTTTCAGGAGAATATAGTAACATTACTGTGTTTTCAGGATAATATAGTAACATTACTGTGTTTAGATGAGAATATAGTAACATTTACTGTGTTTTCAGGAGAATATAGTAACATTACTGTGTTTTCAGGAGAATATAGTAACATTACTGTGTTTTCAGGAGAATATAGTAACATTACTGTGTTTTCAGGAGAATATAGTAACATTACTGTGTTTTCAGGAGAATATAGCAAACATTACTGTGTTTTCAGGAGAATATAGCAACATTACTGTGTTTTCAGGAGAATATAGTAACATTACTGTGTTTTCAGGAGAATATAGTAACATTACTGTGTTTTAGATGAGAATATAGTAACATTACTGTGTTTTCAGGAGAATATAGTAACATTACTGTGTTTTCAGGAGAATATAGTAACATTACTGTGTTTTCAGGAGAATATAGTAACATTACTGTGTTTTCAGGATAATATAGTAACATTACTGTGTTTTAGATTTGAGAATATAGTAACATTACTGTGTTTTCAGGAGAATATAGTAACATTACTGTGTTTTCAGATGAGAGGAGAATATAGTAACATTACTGTGTTTACAGGAGAATAGTAATATTACTGTGTTTTCAGGAGAATATAGTAACATTACTGTGTTTTCAGGAGAATATAGCAACATTACTGTGTTTTCAGGAGAATATAGCAACATTACTGTGTTTTCAGAGAAATATAGTAACATTACTGTGTTTTCAGGAGAATATAGCAACATTACTGTGTTTTCAGGAGAATATAGTAACATTACTGTGTTTTCAGGAGAATATAGTAGCATTACTGTGTTTTCAGGAGGATATAGTAACATTACTGTGTTTTCAGGAGAATATAGTAACATTACTGTGTTTTCAGATGAGAGGAGAATATAAGTAACATTACTGTGTTTTCAGGAGAATATAGTAACATTACTGTGTTTTCAGGAGAATATAGTAACATTACTGTGTTTTCAGGAGAATATAGTAACATTACTGTGTTTTCAGATGGAGATGAGAATATAGTAACATTACTGTGTTTTCAGATGAGAGGAGAATATAGTGACATTACTGTGTTTTCAGGAGAATATAGTGACATTACTGTGTTTTCAGGAGAATAACATTACTGTGTTTTCAGGAGAATATAGTAACATTACTGTGTTTTCAGGAGAATATAGCAACATTACTGTGTTTTCAGGAGAATATAGTAACATTACTGTGTTTTCAGGAGAATATAGTAACATTACTTTGTTTACTGGAGAATATAGTAACATTACTGTGTTTTACAGGAGAATATAGTAACATTACTGTGTTTTCAGATGAGAGGGAGAATATAGTAACATTACTGTGTTTTCAGGAGAATATAGTAACATTACTGTGTTTTCAGGAGAATATAGTAACATTACTGTGTTTTCAGATGAGATGAGAATATAGTAACATTACTGTGTTTTCAGATGAGAGGAGAATCTAGTGACATTACTGTGTTTCAGGAGAATATAGTGACATTACTGTGTTTTCAGGAGAATATAGTAACATTACTGTGTTTTAGATGAGAATATAGTAACATTACTGTGTTTTCAGGAGAATATAGTAACATTACTGTGTTTTCAGGAGAATATAGTAACATTACTGTGTTTTCAGGAGAATATAGTAACTTTACTTTGTTTACTGGAGAATATAGTAACATTACTGTGTTTACAGGAGAATATAGTAACATTACTGTGTTTTCAGGAGAATATAGTAACATTAATGTGTTTTCAGGAGAATATAGTAACATTACTGTGTTTTCAGATGAGAGGAGAATATAGTAACATTACTGTGTTTTCAGGAGAATATAGTAACATTACTGTGTTTTCAGGAGAATATAGTAACGTTACTGTGTTTTCAGGAGAATATAGTAACATTACTGTGTTTTCAGATGAGAGGAGAATATAGTAACATTACTGTGTTTTCAGGAGAATATAGTAACATTACTGTGTTTTAAGGAGAATATAGTAACATTACTGTGTTTTAAGGAGAATATAGTAACATTACTGTGTTTTCAGGAGAATATAGTAACATTACTGTGTTTACAGGAGAATATAGTAACATTACTGTGTTTACAGGAGAATATAGTAACATTACTGTGTTTTCAGGAGAATATAGTAACATTACTGTGTTTTCAGGAGAATATAGCAACATTACTGTGTTTTCAGGAGAATATAGTAACATTACTGTGTTTTCAGGAGAATATAGTAGCATTACTGTGTTTTCAGGAGGATATAGTAACATTACTGTGTTTTCAGGAGAATATAGTAACATTACTGTGTTTTCAGATGAGAGGAGAATATAGTAACATTACTGTGTTTTCAGGAGAATATAGTAACATTACTGTGTTTTCAGGAGAATATAGTAACATTACTGTGTTTTCAGGAGAATATAGTAACATTACTGTGTTTTCAGATGAGATGAGAATATAGTAACATTACTGTGTTTTCAGATGAGAGGAGAATATAGTGACATTACTGTGTTTTTTCAGGAGAATATAGTGACATTACTGTGTTTTCAGGAGAATATAGTAACATTACTGTGTTTTCAGGAGAATATAGTAACATTACTGTGTTTTCAGGAGAATATAGTAACATTACTGTGTTTTTCAGGAGAATATAGTAACATTACTGTGTTTTCAGGAGAATATAGTAACATTACTTTGTTTACTGGAGAATATAGTAACATTACTGTGTTTACAGGAGAATATAGTAACATTACTGTGTTTTCAGGAGAATATAGTAACATTAATGTGTTTTCAGGAGAATATAGTAACATTACTGTGTTTTCAGATGAGAGGAGAATATAGTAACATTACTGTGTTTTCAGGAGAATATAGTAACATTACTGTGTTTTCAGGAGAATATAGTAACATTACTGTGTTTTCAGATGAGATGAGAATATAGTAACATTACTGTGTTTTCAGATGAGAGGAGAATATAGTGACATTACTGTGTTTTCAGGAGAATATAGTGACATTACTGTGTTTTCAGGAGAATATAGTAACATTACTGTGTTTTAGATGAGAATATAGTAACATTACTGTGTTTTCAGGAGAATATAGTAACATTACTGTGTTTTCAGGAGAATATAGTAACATTACTGTGTTTTCAGGAGAATATAGTAACTTTACTTTGTTTACTGGAGAATATAGTAACATTACTGTGTTTACAGGAGAATATAGTAACATTACTGTGTTTTCAGGAGAATATAGTAACATTAATGTGTTTTCAGGAGAATATAGTAACATTACTGTGTTTTCAGATGAGAGGAGAATATAGTAACATTACTGTGTTTTCAGGAGAATATAGTAACATTACTGTGTTTTCAGGAGAATATAGTAACGTTACTGTGTTTTCAGGAGAATATAGTAACATTACTGTGTTTTCAGATGAGAGGAGAATATAGTAACATTACTGTGTTTTCAGGAGAATATAGTAACATTACTGTGTTTTAAGGAGAATATAGTAACATTACTGTGTTTTAAGGAGAATATAGTAACATTACTGTGTTTTCAGGAGAATATAGTAACATTACTGTGTTTACAGGAGAATATAGTAACATTACTGTGTTTTCAGGAGAATATAGTAACATTACTGTGTTTTCAGATGAGAGGAGAATATAGTGACATTACTGTGTTTTCAGATGACAGGAGAATATAGTGACATTACTGTGTTTTCAGATGACAGGAGAATATAGTACCATTACTGTGTTTTCAGGAGAATATAGTAACATTACTGTGTTTTCAGGAGAATATAGTAACATTACTGTGTTTTCAGATGAGGAGAATATAGTAACATTACTGTTTTTCAGGAGAATATAGTAACATTACTGTGTTTTCAGGAGAATATAGTAACATTACTGTGTTTCAGGAGAATATAGTAACATTACTGTGTTTACAGGAGAATATAGTAGCATTACTGTGTTTTCAGGAGGATATAGTAACATTACTGTGTTTTCAGGAGAATATAGTAACATTACTGTGTTTCCAGGAGAATATAGTGACATTACTGTGTTTTCAGGAGAATATAGTAACATTACTGTGTTTTCAGATGAGAGGAGAATATAGTAACATTACTGTGTTTTCAGATGAGAGGAGAATATAGTAACATTACTGTAATTTTCAGGAGAATATAGTAACATTACTGTGTTTTCAGATGAGAGGAGAATATAGTGACATTACTGTGTTTTCAGATGACAGGAGAATATAGTACCATTACTGTGTTTTCAGGAGAATATAGTAACATTACTGTGTTTTTCAGGAGAATATAGTAACATTACTGTGTTTTCAGATGAGAGGAGAATATAGTAACATTACTGTGTTTTCAGGAGAATATAGTAACATTACTGTGTTTTCAGGAGAATATAGTAACATTACTGTGTTTTCAGGAGAATATAGTAACATTACTGTGTTTACAGGAGAATATAGTAGCATTACTGTGTTTTCAGGAGGATATAGTAACATTACTGTGTTTTCAGGAGAATATAGTAACATTACTGTGTTTCCAGGAGAATATAGTGACATTACTGTGTTTTCAGGAGAATATAGTAACATTACTGTGTTTTCAGATGAGAGGAGAATATAGTAACATTACTGTGTTTTCAGATGAGAGGAGAATATAGTAACATTACTGTGTTTTCAGGAGAATATAGTAACATTACTGTGATTTCAGAAGAATATAGTAACATTACTGTGTTTTTTCAGGAGAATATAGCAACATTACTGTGTTTTCAGGAGAATATAGTAACGTTACTGTGTTTTCAGATGAGAGGGAGAGATTACTGTGTTTTCAGGAGAATATAGACATTACTGTGTTTTCAGGAGAATATAGTAACATTACTGTGTTTTAGAGGAGAATATAGTAACATTACTGTGTTTTCAGGAGAATATAGTAACATTTACTGTGTTTACAGATGAGGAGGAGAATATAGTGACATTACTGTGTTTTCAGGAGAATATAGTAACATTACTGTGTTTTAGATGAGAATATAGTAACATTACTGTGTTTTCAGGAGAATATAGTAACATTACTGTGTTTTCAGGAGAATATAGTAACATTACTGTGTTTACAGATGAGAGGAGAATATAGTGACATTACTGTGTTTTCAGGAGAATATAGTAACATTACTGTGTTTTCAGGAGAATATAGTAACATTACTGTGTTTTCAGATGAGAGGAGAATATAGTAACATTACTGTGTTTTCAGGAGAATATAGTAACATTACTGTGTTTACAGATGAGAGGAGAATATAGTGACATTACTGTGTTTTCAGGAGAATATAGTAACATTACTGTGTTTTCAGGAGAATATAGTAACATTACTGTGTTTTCAGGAGAATATAGTAACATTACTGTGTTTTCAGGAGAATATAGTAACATTACTGTGTTTTCAGGAGAATATAGTAACATTACTGTGTTTTCAGGAGAATATAGTAACATTACTGTGTTTTCAGGAGAATATAGTAACATTACTGTGTTTTTCAGGAGAATATAGTGACATTACTGTGTTTTAGAGGAGAATATAGTGACATTACTGTGTTTTCAGGAGAATATAGTAACATTACTGTGTTTTCAGATGAGAGGAGAATATAGTAACATTACTGTGTTTTCAGGAGAATATAGTAACATTACTGTGTTTTAGAGGAGAATATAGTGACATTACTGTGTTTTCAGGAGAATATAGTAACATTACTGTGTTTTCAGGAGAATATAGTAACATTACTGTGTTTTCAGGAGAATATAGTAACATTACTGTGTTTTCAGGAGAATATAGTAACATTACTGTGTTTTCAGGAGAATATAGTAACATTACTGTGTTTTCAGGAGAATATAGTAACATTACTGTGTTTTCAGGAGAATATAGTAACATTACTGTGTTTTAGAGGAGAATATAGTAACATTACTGTGTTTTCAGATGAGAGGAGGATATAGTAACATTACTGTGTTTTCAGGAGAATATAGTAACATTACTGTGTTTTCAGATGAGAGGAAAATATAGTAACATTACTGTGTTTTCAGGAGAATATAGTAACATTACTATGTTTACAGGAGAATATAGTAACATTACTGTGTTTTCAGGAGAATATAGTAACATTACTGTGTTTTCAGGAGAATATAATAACATTACT